>NC_079191.1:100937590-101142590 GCF_029499605.1 Hyla sarda | reverse complement strand
ATGATTCACTATATACTTTTGCATAGTGGAGTGCCACACTGTTACTTTGCTATATAAATCTTCAGACACCAAACTGACAATATTTATTCATTTAAACATTTCAATAATAAGCATGTTAGCAATTAATGCAAAACAATAAATAACTGAATAGAATAAACAAAAACCGAATACATGTGAATGTATACTATATTTGTGAAAAATAAAGTTTAAAAATAAAGTAAATATAGAAGAATGTGTAGTTTGTTACAAGTCTCTAGTGTGGGAAGTCATAGGAAGAAGCCACTTAGAACCATGAAATCCCTATCTACCCTGAGAGTATTTCCGTCTTATACAGAAGCATTTGGAATCTTTCTGCCTTCCTTATACAAAAGTGTTTAGACACACGGACTAATCTATGCAGCTTTATCCCAGAGCCCTTCAGTATTTATGCAGTGGGAGCAGGTGGTGGGGGGGGGGGTTGTTTTGACGAGGTTAATGTGCTCCTCCCATCTTTACCCCAGCAGCAGCAACCTGATATACGTCAGCATGAATTGTATGCATTTCGCTGCTGTACAGTGAGGAAGAGAGTGCAAAAGCTATGCCAGGAAGGCCGGCGGCTAGCACTCTGGGATTCACACATGCACCTTCTATCTCAAGGCTGAATTGTTTTCTGTAGGAGAATCATGGGCTAAGGGTTCACTTGCACTGCAGTCTTTGTTCTATACACATTTGGTTCTGGTGACTGGAACCTGTTGGGGGGGGGGGGGGGGGATGAGAGAACCGGTTGTCATTTTTCATGTGGCTCCAGCATTATCTGAGCACTGACTGAGCAGGCGGGTGATCTGGGATGACGGTGAAAGGTGGAACGATGGTGCTCTGTCCAGTGGCATATTTCTACGGTTGCTTGTTCTCCACACATTTCCAATGGGCCTGAGTAGCAGGAGCTGTCCAAGGTGCTGGAATGCTCACTGCTCTCTGTGGTGGAAGAGAACGGATTGCAAAGCGAAAGAGGCGACCGGCCACAATTTATTTGGGAGGAAGGTAGGCACTCTCTTTGTTCCGCTATCCCTGATCAATCTACACTACAAAAGCATCAACAGACTAAAGCAGCCAGAAAAGGGAGAGGGACTGCAAGTCTGCCGGCAGTCACAGGGGAGGGAGTACACCACGAGCCAGACTGCTTAAAACCATTTGTAGGAAGTAGGAATGAAACACACATCATTTCACCAGGAATAAGCCATTTGCAATGGATTACGAGCCCTGCTGTAATATTTTCCGTGTATCTTTGCCTCCTCAGAGTACATTCAAATGAGGCACTGCAGACAGCCGAGTGGGATTGCATTTGATGGTGCTGCAATTTTCGGTGTAGTAAAGTGGAGCAATATTATCCACGCTCTCCTGTGTTGGACCACAGAACAGGGTGTCTTTGGCACTTACCCATTATCAACGCGTTCAGATTGTTGCATCTGGATTTAAAGAGGAAACATTCTTATTTTTTCTCTCTTTTTTTTTTCTTTTTCTTTTCTTTTTTTTCCCCCTCTCCACTCATAACATTGTAGTCAACTTTAAAGGCCAAAGCCTCGATGGTGAAGATTTAATTGGAAACCGTCATATAAGGATGCAAGGTATTACACTGTGGACTATTTCGTTCTAAAATGCACTTTAGAGAAAACAAAGACGGTCCAAATTGAAGTCTGTTTTATGGTGCTGATATATCCTTTCAGATTGCACTGAGACCAACCCTGAGGAAGGGCTTCTGGGGATAGAGTCACGTTATTCTACTGCTCGTCTAGACATTGTTTTGGGGTATGTATGTAGTATGTATGTGTATTTTAAAATTCTAACAATATTTAAACTACTTATATGAATATATCATACACAGGGTTAGTATATGTGTGTGTTTCCCAATCAGGGTGCCTCCAGCTGTTGCAAAACTCCGGGAGTTGTAGTTTTGCAACAGCTGGAGGCGCCCTGGTTGGGAAACAATGGAATATGTTGTGACCTCCTTTGATACAAGTTTATGGCCAAGTAGCAACTTCATCTAACAGGAACATTTTAAAATGCTCTTAAGAAATAACCAAAGCAAAGTAATACAGTAATACCATTTGTCTGTTTCTGTGAAAGAAAAAAGTATTTTGTTAAACTGTCCTGTAAGAATTTACCTTCTATAACTGCAGACTGCTAAGACGTTTTGCTTTGGGATATAATGAATAATAGATTGTGGAAACATATGCGTTCATTTCAGTACCGTATGGCACAGGGAATGGAATTTTTGAAAAAAAAAATATAAATATATATATTACGATTAAGCCTCAACGTAGGTGAAACGCGTCGGACCTTTTTCTGTATGTGAATCGTGTCAAAATTTGTGAATAAAGGAAAGCTTATTTTATCCACCACCTAACATGCCGGACCTTCTTCTTTTGTTGATTGGACTTTTGGCCGAGGGCGGTACCGGCCAGTCCCGGGCACCTGGATGTTCAGTGAGAGCGGACTCCACAGCCTCCATTGCATATATATATATATATATATATATATATATATATATATATATATACAAATTCACACAAAAAGGTTCCGCAGCACTCCAAAGTAGATATGCAAACGTATTTATAGACCCATGGTCCGAAGTGAAATGCTGTATGTATATATATATATGTATATATATATATATATATATATATATATATATATAGTTCTATGCTTATATGTATATTCAGATGAGTATATAGAGAGTGATAGTGTAGAAAGAGATTCTGCTGTGGGATAAAAGCTTGAGTGAGCACATAAGTGATGGTTCCAGAACGGGCAACACTAATGTAAAGTCGGCACAGGTCAAGGATGAATTATTTACCCTTTTTATTCACCTCATTGTGCACTTGTGGCTATGGATAAAAGAGGATGCTCTGGCTGGTGTATGGTGGTATTGGCAAGGAATGCTTCCATTTGGACTGGCATGGTATTGCTGATTTGCTTATGCTGATAAAATACACAGCGAAAGGGTAACGCGAATCTTAGTAACCATGGCACCCTGTGGCATCTAAGTATTTTCCTTCAGGTCTTCAAGCCTTGAAATATAAACTCTGCATGTGTTCCATACAAGATGATGACTATAATGAAAGCAATTGTTTACTATTAAATGAATGTTTATTTTAAAAACATAAGGCGATACTTATTGTAGCAAACCTGATCTGTTCAATTGACAATTTAATGAAATGGCCTATACTGAAATGCAATCCATGCATGACACCACTATATTGTATCATCGCTTTTCTCACCAGTTGTATGACTCTAGTTAGTGACAACAAAACACACATGCTTGATAATATTTTATAAAAAATGTGGAATTTAATCAAATGTGTCGGCATTTTATATCATAGCAGAACAGGGCTTGTACTTTAGGTCATTGGATAGGGAGTGAGGACATCTTTGCGTATTTATATATATTTTTTTAAAGTAGACAATAAGTCCTTGAGTTGTCCTCTTCTGTCAAGTTGTTAAAATGTTATGGTAATACAGTGACCCCCCGATCTACGATGGCCCCGACATACGATCATTTCAACATACGATGGCCTCTCAGAGGCCATCGCATGTTGAAGGCAGGATCAACATACGATGCTTTTGTATGTCGGTGCCATTGCATAAACGGCTATCCGGCAGCGCAGACTGCTTCAGCTGCCACCGGATAGCTGTTTACGCTGCCCAGTGTGGTCCGCTTACGATCACTTACCTGTCCTCGGGGCTCCGGCGCGTCCTCTTCGGGATGCCCTGCATCGTCGGCGCTCTCCATCGTCGTCATCATGTCTCTGCGCATGCCGTCCCGTCATCCAATAGGAGCGGCGTGTGTAGCGACGTGATGGCGGCGACAGAGAGCGAGGATGCAGGGGAAGCAGAGGCCTTGGGACACCCCGAGGATGCGGCGAGAGCGATGGAAGGCGACATCCAGGGCAGCGGTGACGAGCGGTGATGGTCCGGAGTGGCGGGGACACGTGAGTATAACCTACAATACCAGTGGTCTTCAACCTGCGGACCTCCAGATGTTGCAAAACTACAACTCCCAGCATGCCTGGACAGCCGTTGGCTGTCCGGGCATGCTGGGTGTTGTAGTTTTGCAACATCTGGAGGTCCGCAGGTTGTAGACCACTGTCCTATACTTTACATTGCACGGATCCCTCAACATACAATGGTTTCAACAAACGATGGTCCATTTGGAACGGATGTTGACGGACCACTGTATACCTATTTGTGATAAATCTGGGTAACAATCCATATTACCATCATTGCAGCTTCCACACAATCTGTTACCTTTCCAGCACATTAGAGCGTTGATTTTTTTCTATGTAAGAATGTATCACTTGTTCTGTTTTTACTTAATAACTAAAAGGTAACTTTGACATCTCTATCGCCATATTCATTACAACCCAACTTTCTCAGGGACAGATATAGCCGCACATCATTTTCATCAACAGTTCAAAGCCTTATAGATTTACTGTTGATCTTTCATCTAGGAAAGTGCTCCTAATTCTATTAAATAGCTCAGATTTTCAGATACCATCTTGTATTTTGCACATGCTGCAGCTTTTACAACTTCACCCTTATGTTTACGACTCTAGCCGGCCCGGATCAACCATTTATCAGAACCGTTATTGTTTTCTAAATCTGGTGCAGAGATTTAGAGACAGGTGCACAGATGGGAATGCAGATACATGACCTTAAAAAGGAGACACAATTGGGTTTGCTCTGTTAGTATTCTCTGCTGTAAGTTAGTGTGTTATGTGCTATAGCCATCTATTAGGATTGAAGCTCTATATATGAAGTAACGAGTAACATATAAATATTTGGGAAATTTGCACCGAACAACTCAGCTTCACATGCTGCAGGTGGACAGATGTAAGTTTCATGTTTTCGTACTATTTTTAAACAATAGTCAATATTTAGACAATCCACTGTACAGTGGTCCCTCAACATACGATGGTAATCCTTTCCAAATGGACCATCGTTTGTTGAAACCATCGTATGTTGAGGGATCCGTGCAATGTAAAGTATAGGACAGTGGTCTACAACCTGTGGACCTCCAGATATTGCAAAACTACAACATCCAGCATGCCCGGACAGCCAACGGCTGTCCGGGCATGCTGGGAGTTGTAGTTTTGCAACATCTGGAGGTCCGCAGGTTGAAGACCACTGGTATTGGAGGTTGTACTCACCTGTTCCCACCACTCCAGACCGTCACCGCTCGTCACCGCTGCCCGGGATGTCGCCTTCCATCGCTGTCGCCGCGTCCCCGCGGTGTCCCCGACGCTCCGGCAAGGCCTCTGCTTCCGCGGCATCCTCGCTCTCCGTCACCGCCATCACGTCGCTACGCACGCCACTCCTATTGGATGACGGGACGGCGTGCGCAGAGACATGATGACGATGATGGAGAGCGCCGACAATGCAGGGATCCCGAAGAGGACGCGCCGGAGCCCCGAGGACAGGTAAGTGATCGTCAGCGGACCACACGGGGCACCGAAAATGGCTATCCGGTGGCAGCTGAAGCAGTCTGCTCTGCCGGATAGCCGTTTATGTGATGGCCCCGACATACAAAAGCATTGTATGTTAATGCTGCCTTCAACATGCGATGGTCTCTGAGAGGCCATCGTATGTTGAAATGATCGTATGTCGGGGCCATCGTAGGTCGGGGGGTCACTGTATTTTGAGAAACTCCTTAGTCACATAAATAAAAGGTAGCCACCCTATGCAGGAAATTCAAGAGATGAGATGTGGCAGGGTTTCCTTTAGGCTGTAAACAGTTTCGACTGCGTATTGTGTGGCTTTTTTTTTTTTTAACAAAAACTCTCTGCATAGTGTTTTTTTTTGGGCCAAATACACTGATGTTATCTGGAAATCAATAGGAAAATATTAAATACCATACCTGCATTGGTGTTTTGCTACATTTTTGGCTTTTTTTTTTCATCCTTCAGTGATGTTTTTTTATTTTTTTTAT
The DNA here is from genome assembly GCF_029499605.1 of Hyla sarda. NCBI lineage: Eukaryota > Metazoa > Chordata > Amphibia > Anura > Hylidae > Hyla > Hyla sarda. The sequence continues at coordinate 101,136,625 of NC_079191.1, read as the reverse complement.
TTTTTTTAAAGACACTGTAGCATTTTCCCTGCTATAAACTTCTAGGGATGGAAAAAATGGTAGTAAGAATGCCACAATTTTTCCCTCAATTTTTTCATAGAAATTCTTGAATCACATGACATCATTCTTATAGGAAGAGATTTATCAAAACCTGTCCAGAGGAAACATTGACCAGTTGCCCATAGCAACCAATCAGATCGTCCTTCCATTTTTTAAAAGGCCTCTGAAATAGGAAAGAAGCGATCTGATTGGTTGCTATGGGCAACTCAGCAAGTTTTCCTCTGGCTAGGTTTTGATGAATCTCCCCCATAGTCACTATTTTTGAAAAAAAAGAAAAAAAATTCCAAAGTGGTTCCGGGCTGTCCATTTTCACTGGGGGGGGGGGGGGGCCCTCTTCTCCGCTCCAGGCCCGGTCCCGGACAAGTGACGTTGCCTTGATGACAATGCACATTGATGGGCATGAACGTCCCTGTGCGTCATCGTCAAGGCAACGTCACTAGTCCTGGGCCGGGCCTGGAGCGGAGAAGAGGGCCCCCCGGTGAAAATGGACAGCCTGGAATGACTAATCCTCCCTACCGGACGGTCCCTGCAGCATAGATGGCCCGGACCAGCTCACCCTTCCTTCCCACCGAGGGGAGGTGAGTAGAAAACTAAAGGGGGTGTCTGGATGATGACGAAGGCCACAGTGGTCTTCAATCTGCGGACCTCCAGAGGTTTCAAAACTACAACTCCCGACATTTGGAGGTCCGCAGGTTGAAGACCACAGATGAAGGGATTGACAGGCGGTGATGATGAAGGGGGGGGATGATGACGGGGGTCTGGATGATGATGACATGGGGGGATGATGTATTTCCCACCCTAGGCTTATAGTCGAGTCAATACCTTTTCCTGGGTTTTTGGGGTGAAATTAGGGGCCTCGGCTTATATTCGGGTCGGCTTATACTCGAGTATATACGGTACATATAAGTATAATACAGCTACTTGAATCATCTTTGGTTAGTGCTTCTTAGGGGTCATGAGAATGTCAATTAAATAGCTTAGGTGAATTTTAGGAAACAAACAGCTTTAGCATGGGTATGTAGACATATTTTCTGCAGATGTGTGTGCAGGAATAGGGTTCTCTAATTCTCAAATTCTCAAATCCATATTAGGCTGGGTTCACACTACGTTTTTCAACTACGGTTCCCGCATTTTCTATCAAAAAACGTATGGGAAAAAAACGGATGGAACAGTATGGGAAAAAGTAAACTATATGCGTTTTTAAACAGTAGACTGTTTTTAAAAGTGCATACTGTTCCGTCCGTAAAAAAAAAAACATACGTTTTTGAAAATTCTGTCCATTTTTAATGGGAGGGGTCTTTGGTGGGGACCTTAGGATGCAAATGTGCATGTGCAAAGAAAAAACGCATACGGTTTTGCCGTATGGAACCGTATACATGTGCGTTTCCCATTGACGTCCATGTTAAAAAAAGGTATGCGGTTGCAATACGGTTTTAAAACTGGAGTCAAAACTGTGGTTGAACACGGTTTGGAGTACTGTTAAAAGCCGTATTGCAAGCAAACTGTACGCAACCGTATGCATCACGGTGCATACGGTTTGCAATGCTTTGCCTATGTATACGGTTTTCAATACCGTTCCATATGTGGGAACCGTAAAAAAAACGGATGTGGGAACCGTAGCTGAAAAACGTAGTGTGAACCCAACGTTACTGAAACTAATGGATGAGAATCCTCACAGCTGAATTAACCATGGAGTAAGGGGCTTTATTTACTCTTTTGGTGATAAACTGGACATGACACTCAGAAAGGCACAAGCAGGAAAGTCTCCCCGCCTTGGCAGACAGGCTGGCACTGACCCGACTATAGGCCAAAAATAGATAATTGAAAGACAAAAAGGCCCTTTTACAATGTATCCTTTCTACAAACCTGTGTTTCTACTTTGTGGTTAAGGCTGCTTTCACACTATGAATTTCTCCATTTAGGAACTTCCGTCAGAGGTTCCGTCACTACAACTGCAAAACCCGGCCGTTACAAAACCCCTGACGGCCGTGACTAAATAGCATTGCAGCCTATGGGGTTTTGTAACTGCCCGTATGCACCCATATATGCCCGTAATTCATTACGGGCGTTATACAGTGATGGGACATCGCGGCAGAAAAATTTCTGCATGCAGTAATTTTTCCGCCACGATGTCTCGTCACTGTATAACGCCCGTAATGAATTACGGGCATATATGGGTGCATACGGGCAGTTACAAAACCCCATAGGCTGCAATGCTATTTAGTAACGGCCGTGAGGGGTTTTGTAACGGCCGGGTTTTGCAGCTGTAGTGACGGAACTTCTGATGGAAGTCCCTAAACGGAGAAACACATTGTGAACTATAATTGGAATTAGGAACAGCAGCTGGCCTAGGCTAGAACTAACTAGAACAGATATAGATCCACCCATTTCCCTAGGAAAGGAGGATTGGACTAGCCACTTTCTCCTGCAATTATTGGACAGGAGCTGAAATGTGACCAAATCATCATTCAGTTGTACATTCGTTGTCAGACATGTGAACAACATTAACCTTCTACTCTCTGGTTACCTCATTGTATACATGAAATAAAGGGAAATGCAGATAATTAATATATTTGCCACCAGATAATCACATTTACAATACTATCCAGTACTTGATTCACACATTGCCACCTGACAACTTGAATTGTTATTTGTACCCCTACATATGAGCAGTAAAAAGATATTGGGCTGCAAATCGCTTTGCAGAAGAATGCTGCATGTACGTAAAAGGGTGCACCCACATATTACTAGAGTATAGGAAGCTAAATGACAATACAAACACCAAGCGCTAATAATTCAGGACCAGTTGCCACTTGTGTATTGTAAACCAGACCACAAACATTACTCAGCTTTCTATCTTCCTTTCATTTTTACCACTAATGAAGTTACATTCAAACACACACACATAGCAGAAGCCCAGAGTCAGTGATCAATTATGTATCTATATTGTCTGTGAAACCTTGGCTCACCTTGTTCTCCTGAACAGATTTACATACATTTTTGTAGACCTTGGCCTGATTTGCATATTTTGTTTGACTGTGAAATCAGCAGCTGAACACTTAGAGCCGGGGCCACAAGGGACACCCTACATGCTCTAACATGTAAAGATAGAACGCATCTCTGTGCTCTCTTCTAATGAACAGCATCTGTGCGTCCTCCATCGGTCCTGATGTCAGCACTCTGGCTATATCGCTCCTTGAGCATAGAACATTCAGAATCACAAGAGGGTATTTATAAGAATGGGCAAATAGTCCCACAGATAAAGCCTCAGTTCACACTAGCATCAGAGTTGTATACTCTGCTTCTTTTTCCATGCTTCTCCTGTGTTCTCATTTTCGGTTTAGAATAATGTAAATGAGAATGACCGTTTTTCGCTCTTGGATAAAACCGTGAATGTTTACAGCCAAGATAAAGGTCTGATCTACAGAGGTTTTTTTTTGAGATCTTTAAATAAAAACACAAATATATAAATCCTGTACTATATCAATTATACCAAAGAATACTGAATAGCACTCAATATTCTGCAAAGTGAGTTTTCATAATACTCAAACAAAACATAAATTACACTAGATAGGTTTAAAAAGTATATTTAAATTGTAGATCCAGTAGATAAAAAATGATACAAATTAATATATCTCAGTATTTGATAACTTTTATATTAATTGGGGAAAACAATTATAACTTATTGCAAGCTTTCAAGACTGCATAGGTCTCTTCATCTGGCATGGTTTAACACTGTGGCCCAGATTTTAAGGGGTACTTTGCCACTAGACATCTTATCCCCTATCCAAAGTATAGGGGATAAGATGTCTGATCACAGGGGTCCCACTGCTGGGGACCCCCATCATCTCCCTGCTGCACCCGGCATTCTTTTAGAGCGACGGCCGTTACGCCCTCTCTCATAGATGACGAGTGGGCATGACCGTGACATCACATGCCCCTGCCCCGCAGCGCCAGTCATCCAGCATGAAGTGAAGTTCGCTCTTGGCACCTGATGTCTGGGATGCTGCAGCCAAGATCGCAGGGGTCCACAGCAGCGGGACCCCCACAATCAGATATCATATCCCTTATCCTTGGATAGGGGATACAAAAGATGTCTATGAGTGGAGTACCCCTTTAACAATCTATTGTTGAGAAAAACTCTATGGTGTTGCCCATAACAACCAATCACAGCTCAGCTTTCATTTTACAAGAGCTCAGTAAGATATGAAAGCTGAGCTGTGATTGGTTGTTATGGGCAAATTACTCAAGTTTTTGTCTCCAGTTTTGGCCTTCATCTTAAGAATCACATTTTTGAAGGGCTGTCCATAGCGTCAGACATGAAAATATTGGTATTAAAAAGGCATTTTCAGTCCCAGATAGACAGAAGAATCTCATCATAACAGGCCTTATCATACTCTGATAGGAATGTGCAGTTGCATGGATTTTTATTACTCTCCATAGGGCTATTTTCACAGAAGGAACACTGTTCCCATTAGCAGGAGTCCTGCTGGACCAACCCTTGATCCCTGATTCTCCACCACTTTGGGAATTAGCTACTCAGATATTGTGAGGGCGCCCAAGCCAAGGACCAGATCTTAATCACAAGACAATGTTCACATGGCGAAAACTGTGTGGAGTGTCTGCCCGGAAAACATGGGTGAACACTCCACACATTTAAACAATCCAGCGGACACAAGGACAGCCCGGAAATGCATTGCCGTGTATAAGAAATCCACAGGATTTCTGTGGCAGAAACATCTGCCATGGAAATTCTACCGTGTAAACAGTACAGAAGAATCTAATTGAAATCAATGGGACTCTGCTGCAGCGAAATGTCTGTGCGGACATACCGTTGTGTGAACATACCCTAACTCTTCTTATGTAAGAACTGCTCTAACTATTTGCAGACCCAGTTGTTTATTCCTCACATCATGTTGATGCTTCTGCTTTATATAATCTCATTCACCTCTTTATCTCTATGTTGTTTTGTGTATAAATATTAGTTCCGTCTGTTACTCAGTTACTGTGCTCAACCATGCTTGATAAAGGGACCAAGGTAGTCTCGAAACCTTTCAATTTATTATCTTTATTATATACCAATTCAACGTTATCAGCTACTGAGAACTTTTAATTATAACTCTCAATTATATTAAAATTAAATAGGCTTAAATAGTTTATGCATCCATTACATGTTTGCAGCATGCCTTCCACACTTAGGCCAGGTTCACACTATGGAAATATTCCATCCAGAGATTCCGAGGGCGGACAGTGCTAGGACCACGCAAATATTGCTGGTCCCCATAGATGTCAATGTATTCTGTGCTTTATATACAAAATAATTTCAGCACCGGAAAAGCTCTGCCACTGAAACTCTGTCGTGTGCCCTTTGCAGCAAAATCCCATTGACAGCAATGGGACTCTGCTGCATCGGAATTTCAAAGCAGAATTTCAAAACGGAATTCCTCTTGGAAATTTCATAGTGTGAACTCAAGCAATAGACAATATACAGTAGCTTGCCTATTTCCACATACTTAGTTCATTGCTGGAAGCTGTGTCTAATACTACACCTAGCTACTGAATACAACAAGTAGTGAGGAAGAGAGTAAGGGAATGGTAGGAGGCAGATACAAGTAAAAAATCAAAAAGTGAACAATTCTCATAAAAAAAATTCAGTAAAAAATTCCGTCAGATCTAAACTTTTTTCCATAAGAATGCGGTTGTACTTCACCAGGATAGTGACATCAGGGAAATCCTACAGAATGGAGTAAGAGTAACCCCTAAAAAAGCTAGTTCAGTATTTATCGCCTAGTTCATTCTCTGAAAATACGGACAGAAACTACAAGAAAACAACATGGTTAAATGTGGTAGAGTCTTACAAATGTGGTCACAACATATGTAAGGTATGTAAACATATGCATGTAGCAAAGTCTTTGTGGCGGAAAAAGTCACTAAATAATATATATGTCCACATCATTTTGCCTATATGGTGCATATACACACCTGACTACACAAACTAAGGAGATTGTTACTACATGCATTATTCAGCTCTCTCCCAAACTCTTTTATAGACGCACAATACCTCCTCTAAGGGACCAGATGGCCTTCTAGTCATTACCCAAAATGTCAGGACTGTAAGTTTTTATTGGCAGACTCATATGGCATCTTGTTGGTCTGAAGTGCAGTAAAGCAATTCATGATAATGCTTATTATACTGCCGCTATTGACTGCACAATACAGATGAAATGTCATACGTTACTCCCCAAACTCTCATGAGGAGGCTCCTAATTTCCTCTCACTTGCATATTTTTTCTGACAGGTGGAGTCCTCACTTAAGGTTTGTGACCTTGTTCAGTGAAGATGTCCCGTGAGTGTTCTTTGTTAGTATATTGCAGAGACTCTAAGGACTGCACCTGGGCCCACCGGCTTATTGCAGTGAAGACTCTCAAAGCTTTCCATCCAGATGCCTTTTACATGGGAGGATTTTAGTTTAGGTTAACTGTTTCTCTTAAGTAAAAAAGGCAGACAAGCAGATATTTACCATATTTTTCATCCTATAGGACGCACCGGCGTATAAGACGCACCCAATTTTTAGGAGCAAAATCTAAAGAAATTAAGATTTTGAACCCAATAGTGGTCTTCAACCTGCGGACCTCCAGATGTTGCAAAACTACAACTCCCAGCATGCCCGGACAGCCGTTGGCTGTCCGGGCATGCTGGGAATTGTAGTTTTGCAACATCTGGAGGTCCGCAGATTGAAGACCACTGCATAGGAGGTAATACTCACGTGTCCCCGCCGCTCCGGACCCGTCACCGCTGCCCTGGATGTCGCTCCATCGCTGTCGCCGTGTCCCCGTCGCTCCAAAACGTCTCTGCTGCCGGCCGGGTATCCTCGCTCTCCGTCACCGCCATCACATCGTTACGCACGCCGACGCACGTACGCGACGACGTGATGACGAGGAAGGAGATCGCCGGCATACAGGGGATCCCTGAACGGAGAAGACACCGAGGAGGCAGGTAAGGTCCCTCCTGGTGTCCTGTAAGCACTAACCCGGCTATTCAGTCGGGCTGTTCGGGACCGCCGCGGTGAAATCGCGGCGGTCCCGAACAGCCCGACTGAACAGCCGGGTTAGTGTCACTTTCCCTTCAGACGCGGCGGTCAGCTTTGATTGCTGCGTCTGAAGGGTTAATACAGGGCATCGGTGATGTCCTGTATTAGCCACGGGTCCCGGCCGTTGATGGCCGCAGGGACCGCCGCGATAGGGGTGTATTTGCCGTATAAGACGCACCGACTTTTTCCCCCCAGTTTTGGGGAAGAAAAAGTGCATCTTATACGGCGAAAAATACAGTAGGGAGATTTATCAAAAGCTATTCAGAGGAAATGTTGACCAGTTGTCCCTAGAAACCAATCAGATCACTTTTCATTTTTCAGAGGCCTTTTTAAAAATGAAAGAAGCGATCTGATTGGTTGCTATGGGCAACTGGTCAACTTTTCTTCTGCACAGGTTTTGATAAATATCCCCTATTGTCCCTAAATACATGTCACAAATAGAATAAGGGGGAAATTTATCAAAACCTGTGCAGAGGAAAAGCTGACCAGTTGTCCATAGCAACCAATCAGAAGCAATCAGCTATGCCCTTGTTTCCCATGAACCCTCTGGTTTTGGGTGAGGAGTTTTATCACTGCACCTGGTCATCTCATCAGGTGCTGGTGCCGGAGATCACCCAGGGCAACTCATTAGACTCATAAGTAGGTTGGTGTCAGTTCTCACTGTGCAGTAGAGAACTGCAATGGGTTTGGGATCCCATGGGTCCTGCAGGCTTCGAAATGAAACTTTTGGGAGCAGGCGGTTTTTAGTCTTGGGCGGGCGGGAGCAGTTGGTCACAAAACATACCGCGGGACCCACAAAATCCACTGATATGCCACAGGTGGCTGATGAAATGGCACAAGGGGTAATAAAATGGTACAGGGGGTAATGAAATTGAACCATGGGGCTATCTCTAAAATTTGTGAAAAAATGTTTGTTGGAGCAGGTGGTAATGGTCATAGATCCAGGGCTCTACTACCATGCTCCGATGCATTCTCTTACTTGAAGTGAGTTTTTGAAATAAATATTCCCATGAGTAGAAAGTGCTGTGACCTACAATCACAGTTGAGGTGTTTTATGAAGATTTTATGTCTTTGGGCTTTGTTCCCACAATGATTTTTTACAGCATTTTTTTACACATTTTTTACTGCTACATAGGCTTTGTTCATACGTTGTAGATTATTAGTGGTGCCGCAGCAAATTACCCCATGCGTTTTTGCTTTAAATTACCAAAAAATTCCGGTTATACAATAACGTGATTGTGTAAATTATGCAAATCGCAGTTAAAGGGGTACTCTGGTGGAAAACGATTTTTTTTTAAATCAACTGGTGCCAGAAAGTTAAACATCTTTGTAAATTAATTCTATTTAAAAATCTTAATCTTTCCTGTACTTATCAGCTGCTGTATACTACAGAAAAAGTTATTTTCTTTTTGAATTTCTTTTCTGTCTGACCACAGTGCTCTCTGCTGACACCTCTGTCTGCCTCAGGAACTGTCCAGAGCAGAAGCAAATCCCCATAGCAAACATCTCCTGCTCTGGACAGTTCCTGACATGGACAGAGGTGTCAGCAGAGAGCACTGTGGTCAGACAGAAAAGAAATTCAAAAAGAAAATAACTTCCTCTGTAGTATACATCAGCTGATAAGTACTGGAAGGATTCAGATTTTTTAATGAATGTAATTTACAAATATGTTTAACTTTCTGGCACCAGTCGATTTTTAAAAAATTGTTTTCCACAGGAGTCCCTCATTAAATGGCCATTTTTACCATGATTTTAGTCATTTGCGGAAAGAATGCATGCCATAATTAGCTGTAGCACCACTAATTAGCCGCAACGTGTGAACACAACCTGAGTTTTCAAAATCGTGGTAAAAAAAATGACATGTTTTTACCGCATTTTGCCCAATTGCGGTACAATCTCCATTTTTTCCATGATGCGGGAAAAACCCCAACAAAAGCAGAAAAAAGCTGTAAAAAATGCAATGTTTGAACACAGTCATAGGGAAGGTGTATAACTACCATATATCCTGATCCCATAGAGATAGCGGATGGAGATGGGAGGAGTCTGGGAGCTAGTAGGAGGGGATTTGGAAGGTGATGATGTCATCTTATAGTCCTGGGGATGTCAGTCTGACCATCAGGTACTCTAAGATTTGGAGAGTCAAGAATGTGATCACATGACCAAATTGGAGTAATAAAGCACATGGATGTAACTGTGCTGGAATAAAACAAATGGCGCTGTAGGACTAGTGATGCTGAGTGTGCATGATATAGGACAAAAAAAATTGGAGTACTTCTTTAACACAAAGGGATATGTTATTCACATGGAGGATTTAGAGGTTAAACTATCCCTTCCCAGATTTAGCTTATGTATTCAGGTCTTGGCTGTGAAAATCATGCTCTTGTTTTGTCCTTGTCACAAGACAATGACACTTCCCAAACTGCAGTAAAGCATCACAAGATTGTCTAGAAAATTACAATGCCTGTTTATATTGTCAAACAAAGTCAGAACTCCAGGCGTAAAGTGTTTTGGTGAAAAATACCCAATGTTTTAAACTTTGTCCTTTGTTTAAGAAACAAAATTGCATACATATATATATATATATATATATATATATATATATATATATATATATATATGGTTATTTGTTATGTTTTATCACACATTATAAAGTAACTGTTCTTTGGGAGTAACAATTTAGATCAGTATTTCTCAACCATTGTGCCAACAGATGTTGCAAAAGTACAACTCTCAGCATGCCCGGACAGCCTTTGGCTGTCCGGGCATGCTGGGAGTTGTACTTTTGCAATAGCTGGTGGCAAACTGGCTGGGAAACACTAATTTAGATGATGATGTCACAGCTTAAAGTGGTGGCTGATTTTTTTTTTTTTTAATTGATGTCCAGTTTTCTGGATAAAATGAAATAGTAGGAAAAAAAAAGACCTTCAGTAGCCAAGCGCTGCTGTATCCTATTCAAAGAAGTGGCAATTCATGGAATTTCAGAACTTGTTTATTGTAAATAAAATAATAAAACGAGTGTACAGGAAAGGATTACGCATTTCAGGGGCAGCACCCTCCTTCATCAGATTGATCCAGCAAGTCCCGGATGGCAATGAAGCAGAGACCACTGTGGAGATGGGTTGCTAACACTCGTCGTTAGGAAGAAGCATCACGTGACTTAATAATACCAATTGGAGCAAAGGGGATGTGCCGACCCTTGCACCGCCTTAGTTCCTTGCACTGCCACTACTAATAGTTTGGCGATGCAAGGACACTGGTAAACAATGAAGAGACCTCCTTAAAACTGCTGATCTGCGGCAATGCAGGTGTTGGACCCCCGATGGCCTATCTGAAAAATGGGCCATCAATTTAAATAAAAGTCGGATAGCCCCTTTAATAGCTAAGTTTAGCCCCGAAATTGTTCCTGCTCGGTAGTCTAAAACTAGGCTGATACCTGTGATTAGATGTCAGCACCATTGAAATGATGGCGTAGGCAACAGGGGCGTAACTAAAGGGGGTGCAGAGGTAACAATCACACTGGCGCCCTGGTGGCTAAGAGGGGCCCAGGGCACATCTGCCCCCTAAGAGGCCAGTATTATATATTACACATGGGACCCTGTTGCAGATTTTGCATTGGGGTCCAGAAGCTACATGTTATACCACTAGTAGGCAGGTATAGCCTGTGGCATCAATTACAAATGTCTGCCCTTCTATTTTATTCTCCTAGAGTGAGTAGAGTGGCTGTAGAGGAATAGAAAATGGAGAGCTTCTATTTCTTACACAATATGAGGGTCTAGGGTCCATAATGATTGTCCAGTCAGAGGGCTGAATAGTCATGTCAAAATAGGTGAAAATGCATTGTATAGAACATTTACTCTGTTAGAATTGCTGACCTTTTAGTTTACTGCTGGTGAGGCACACTATACATTCCAACATGTTTTGAAGGTCATATAGAGGAGAATGATCCTAAGCTGATCATTCCTTTTTTCCCTGTTAGATTATGTTCAGAAAGGGCAGAATTGTAGTAGAAATTTCTGTGACTGAACATGAATTTCATAAATATTTTTGGAATTGTGCATGGATTTCCACTTACTCCATTGTGATGTATGTAACAGCGGATGAAATATGAAGAATTGTAAACATATACTTGCTAGTATAAGCAGGAAGTCAAATATTCCTGCTGAAAGGTAAACATATCAGCATAGGCCAAAGTATGTGCTTATAGTTTGTAAATTACTTCTATTAAAAAATCTTAATCCTTCCAATAATTATCAGCTGCTGAAGTTGAGTTGTTCTTTTCTGTCTGGCAACAGCGCTCTCTGCTGACATCTCTGCTTGTCTCGGGAACTGCGCAGAGTAGAAGAGGTTTGCTATGGGGATTTGCTTCTACTTTGGACAGTTCCCAAAACAGGTGTCATCAGAGAGCACATAGACAGAAAAGAACAACTCAACTTCAGCAGCTCATAAGTACTGAAAGGATTAAGATTTTTTAATAGAAGTAATTTACAAATCTGTTTAACTTTCTGGAGCCAGTTGAGGGATTTGAAACATACTAATTTGGTTAAAAAGTTTGAGATTTTTTTTTTGCGGTACAATAATATAAAAGTATGTAGTCATGGGTATCATCTTAATCCTATTGACCCACAGATAAAAGAAAACATGTCATTTTTAACATAAAGTGTTCAGCATGAAAACGAAACCTTCCAAAATTTGCAAACTTGCAGGTTTTTTTTTCAATTTCCCCACACAAATAATATAATAATAATAATATAATAATAATATTCTTTTGGTTGCGCCATACATTTTATGGTAAAATGAGTGATGTCATTACAAAGGACAACTGGTCGCATAAATAAAAAGCCCTGTGGTTGAAAAAAAAAGAGTTATGATTTTTAGAGGGCGAGGAGGGAAAAAATTAAAATGCAAAAATAAAATTGGCTGCGTCCTTAAGGCCAAAAGGGGCTGTGTCCTTAAGGGGTTAAAGTATGTCTAAAAACATGGTGGACACTTCATGTCCTAACACAGTAACATCAGTTACATTTCCAATGAATTTATGAACTTTCTTTAAAAAAAAAAGTTATCACCCCTAATGTGTACTGCTGAATAAAGCCCCCCCCCCCAAAAAAAAAGAAATGTAATGGGCACCCCAGTTGACAAGAAACCCTTAGCTATCTCACAGCTGTAAGTTTGTGCTTTATCTTGCACAAACTAGCACAGACTACGTGTTTTCTCTGTATGTCCATGACCCTTAGAGTTCAGCTTCAGCAAAAGCCATTAATGTCAACTTTTACCTTATTTAAATATATTATGTGAGTTGCAGGTGTGTACAAATATATGACAACCAGCTGTACTTAGTGAAGGAACGATTTAGGCTCTTTAGATATTACCTTCTACAGTGTCTGGTGTGAGTAAACTTTGGGGAACTCTCCGACTGACACCTCCGTCACATTATTATGGATGTCAGTGGCATCCGTCATACATAGACTTCCATGGTAACAAAAAAGTATACTGCACAGTGTGTTCTTTCCATTTGGTCTCCTTAGAGTCTGTGAATATGGGATTTTCCAACATTTATGACAAATGGACATGAGATGTGAAGGAAGCCAGAGGCATCACGTATACTGGGGAAGGGCTTCATGCTGTTCTACTCCTCACCCTGTCCTTTAAAGGGGTACTCTACTGCCTCAGCGTTGGGAACATTTTGTTCCGAACGCTAAGTGCGGGCGCCGGGGCTCGTGACATCAAATCCCCACCCCCTTGTGTCATCACACCACGCCCCCTCAATGCAAGTCTATTGGAGGGGGCGTGGTGGTTGCCACGCCCCCTCCCATAGACTTGCATTGAGGGGGCATGGTGTAACATCAAAAGGGGGCATGGCTATGACATCACGAGTCCTGGCACTCACACTCAGAATAAAATATTCCGAGCGCTGAGGCAGTGGAGCTCCCCTTTAAATGAAACCATCAGGGCTCAAAACTGCTAACAGATACCCTTTAAATGTTTTTTCTCTATATGAGATAAAGTTATGATGGCGGCGATTGAGATCTGGTAAGGAGTAAAATCTATTTCCCATGGCTATTTTTTTTTCAAACTATGAGACGTGACAAGTAAGTAGTTCTCAGCTGTACTTCTGAGCTGCGTGAAAATATGGCCTTAAACCTTCTAAATTATAGTTATAGAGATTGTGCACATGAAGTGAGAAGGTACAGTACACAATGGCAAACAGACTGCAATTCAAGCCTGTAGCTTGAAAACTATTGCATCTGTGCAGCTGTATGTGAGGTATTCTAGGGTACATGTGGGGTGGGTTAATGATGAGGGTAGTAGTCTCTGATGTGTCACTTAGCTGAGTGGTATAACCCAGAGTTCCTCAGTAGACCCCACAATGCATTTTCAGAACGACTACACACTTTACTAAACTCCTGATGGGGGTACATTAAAATGCAGATACTTGGAATTTTGTTTCAGTTGGTACAGTTGTGGTCATACTACTCTAGTTCTAGTTTAAGATTGTGCATTGCTTGCAGGCTGTGCTTTTAGCAGATACTTTTTTTTTTTTGGTGCTTTTTGCATGTCCTGTATATGTCTGTTGTAGCTGTACTGATGCAGCAAGGGAAAAATGACCTTTAGCCAGGCGCTCGGAGATCCAAATGATGTCACAACCAAATCATGGAAGTGAGTGAAGTTTAAAGCTTTATTGGTAGATAACAACAACACGTTTCGGGGTTAGCATACCCCTTCTTCAGATTGACAGATTAGTCGGTAGCTGTAGACTGAGGTGGGTGACTCTCTGATGTACCATCTTGATGTCCTAATTTCTTGAGCAAACTGGACAAGGATAATCACGAGGGAAGAACTGTGGTTACTCCACTTAATTCTTACAGACAGACACATATCTTACTCAGCTCTATTACTGCATCCATCCTCCTCTCGGCATGCCCGGGAGCTTCCCTGGTTGTCTTGACAACAGCACTGTACATTACAGGGCTGTTTGGCAGTGAATGATGTGTCGGCCTATCAAGTAAGAGCACCAGAACCAATCAGCTTGGTCTTGGTGTGCATAACTCCTGGAGGTGGGGGATTTAAACCTACTCTAATGCCTGTTGTAAAGATTTACCCCATCACTCACATTTTCCTGTTCCCTGTGCATTGTTATTATTGTGACCTCCTGTGACCGGACCTTTGCCTGTGTCTCAACCATTCTCCACTCTGCAGATTTTGTCGTATGCGTAGGTTTGACCCATTGCCTGTTCTGCCCTGGTTTGTGATTTTGTACTGTGTTGCTCTCTTGGTTTCTACAAACTAGAAAGAAGCACAGCTAGCCACTATGAAAGACGCACACCCCAAGTAATTGGTATGAAACAATACAAATGATAATCTTTATTATACACATAAATCATAACACAAACATTTAAAACCACTTAAAAATAACAGAAACATGGTGGAGGACTGTAATCCTGCAAAACACCAGCCCCCTAATGGACAAATATAATACAATCTGAGGTTCCCTGAAATAAAATGCAGGCATGAAACACGTGCAAAAATGCATATCGCTGCCAGGCACAAATATATAGATAAATACAAACACAATACCAAAATGTGCAAAAATCCTGATATAAATGCCAGTGGCCCATGCAGCTGACACCCACTGAGGCCTTCCTATTTAAAGAAGTAGCATATACCAAAGAATAATCAGGGACACCCTCACCACCATAGGGGGCACAGCAGCTACACGAGTTCTGCTGCCCTTAACACAGCTTCCTCAGGAGTGATTAGTGCTGCTAGTTAGTGCAGTATTTATGTCTAATAAAATAATCCCCTGTGTATAAATGATAACATACCTATCACATGTCATCCTCACTTATGAAGCGGCAGTGCATATGGCCGGAAGCCAAGCTCCCACCACTGTGAAGCGGCGTGTGACGCGGCTGGAAGCTAGTGAGCACGTGATTCATGTCGCGACTGAAAGTGGAGATTCCCTCGTACTACGCAACCTATACAAGAAATGGAAGTGTGGCAAAACTATACTAGAGACTCTCCCGGATGTAGGGCAAGAGGTGAGACATAACTAAAGAATAAGTATAACACTGACGTAAGTGGGGCTGATAACCAACATTATCAAGTGCCATGGATGGGACTATTAAGTGACAAGGACCGGATCCCACTAACAATGGCCAAATCTTGATACAACTTAAAATCATATATATTAGACCGACCTCGGATAGGACTCATAAACATAAATAGCTAAGCCTAAATAACTTCATGTTCAAAAAACAATGAACAATAAACCCAACGGGAATAAAACAATAAATGTATAACCATACATAAATCTACAAAAACTTTGCTATAATAAAATAAGACAAAACAAATAATACGTGCATGGAAAACACAAATATAGCATGTGCATATATTTATAAAGTAAAACAATTAATATATATATATATATATATATATATATATATATATATATAAAAAATGCAAACCACATGAGCCCCCTGTGAATAAAATAATATTGCCTATTCTGCCCTGGTTTATGATTTTGTACTGTGTTGCTCTCTTGGTTTCTGACTTCTGAATGATTTTCTTATTAACCACTCATTTGCTGATTTGATACTGCTTTGCCCATGTGTTGCCCAACTGGGTTGTCTGGCTATTCTCACTACTCTATTGCTACTGCACTTAAATCAGTGTAGGAACTGTCACCCAGTTGGTGGCCACCGTTTAGATAATCTAAGTAGGTAGGGACAGTGGTTGGGGCAAAACCCAGGTTGCACTGTTTCCTATGCCAGAAATGACAGACAAGCTGTGACACGACACTTGGAAAGGTGCATCCAGGAGCAGTTCCCCAATGGTAAGGCACTGGACCAGGACCTGAGGCAAAATGCATCCAGTGTAGACAACACAAAGTTTTAGTGGAACTCCAATTATAACCTTATCTCATATATAAAGGGGTCAAATATATGAAGGGAAGGGAGTTTTGAGCTCCTAAAACTACAACTAAAGTTTTGGTCATTTAAATGTCTTGTAGTGTCACAAGTGGCCAGGAAGCAGAGGTATTTAATAACATCATTATTTTATTTTTGTTTTACTATTATGACTATGATTAATATTTTTCATAGCATCAAATCTGAATGGCCTCATACTAAAAATATGGCCGCTGTAGTATTCTTGTGCATTGAAGCACTGACTCATAAGGTCATAAAACAGACAGTTCCCCAAGTGATAGATATAACCTGACTATGTGCTTATTTGCACATCTATGCTTGAAATCACAAGCACTGCAGCTCATACACTGAAGGGTTTTAGTAACTACAACATGCTTTGCATAAATGTGAGCCATGTGAATGAACTCTTGTTTTTCCTATATCCCAGAAGAACTGTTACGGGTGTAACAGCGGAATTCATTGGTCCCTGTGGTACAGTACATTGTGAAATGTTGCAATACCCTGAAAATCTTTGATATTAGGCTTAATAGAAATTTTACAAAGTGGAGGTTAAAGAGGAGTTATGTGCAAGCAATATCTTAGCACTAGTAGGTATGGAGCTCCGGTAGGTTCTACAACTCTCCTATGCAGATACAGTGTGTACAAGTATATGGTAATATAGTACCAGTAGAGATTGCTGACAACCCTGGTAACTAAAGTTGTATACAGAAGGCTTCATGATAAAACTACAGTTTAAGTAATAGATGTTATCAGGTGTTTGTCGTTGGAAGTTCCAGCTATTTCGAGGTGGTTCATACCCTTCAGATCATACAGTATGAGATATATTCACACACTATATATATATATATATTACATATACATATATATATATATATATATATATATATATATATATATATTAATATTATTTTTTTTATTATTCTCTAGCTTTGTATCTGTTTTGTGAACCTGTCTCTATGTTAGTGGTCAGACCTGTTTTGCTTTTGGAATCCCTCCATGTTTGGAGTTTGGTTTTGAAGTTTATCCTGTTCTTCCTATGGTTAGCTCTGTTTCCTGAGCTTTGCTTTGTCCCTAACATAGGAGTCAGTTTGGTTCTTGTTTCAAGTGAGTATTTATTCTAGTGCATCCATGATCTATTTAGTGTCTGACTTCTGCTTGCCTGTCTATCCCCTGCATTGATGGTCTAGTTTTGCCGTTATCCTGTTGCGTTCATATATTCATATCTGCCGTTTTTCTTGTTTTGGTTCTTGGGCTGATGTCTGTACACTCTATACCTGCCATGTTTCCCTACAATCTGTTTATTACTTTGCATCCCTGCTGTTATTTAGTATTCTTCTTTCCTGATTTGTGTTTCCGACCTTGTACAGTTCTTGTTTATTGTTTTGACCATGATGCCCTTCACTTTAGTTGTGAAGGCTTGTGGCTCCCCAATGAATGACCCACACTTTCTACAGGTAAATCTAGATAAAGTGCTAACATGGCCATTCTAAGGTTTTTAACATCATAAACTAAAAAATAATAATATATGTTTATTATTATTATAAGGGCATACTCTCATTTGACAGAGATACTCATAACTACTCTCCTCATGAAAGAGCGGATCGCTCGTGGAACATAGAAAAGGAAAAATTGATATCTTCAAGTTACACAGTCACATAGTTTGTAAGGTTGAAAAAAGACAAGAGTTCATTGAGTCCAACCTAGAACTCTTCTGTGTTGATCCGGAGGAAGGCAAAAACCCCCATGAGGCTGATGCCAATTGCCCCATGACAGAGGAAAAATTCCTTCCCAACCCCAATATGGCGATCAGAATAAATCCCTGGATCAACGCTCTATCCACATAAATTTAGCATCCAGAACCTGTAATATTATATTTTTCCAAAAAAAATCCAGGTCCCCTTGAACTTGTTTAGTGAGTCAGACATCACATCATGTGCAGAGAGTTCCATGGTCTCACTGCTCTTACAGTAAAGAATCCCCGTCTGCGATGATGGTGAAACCTTTTTTCCTCTAGACGTAGAGGATTGTTATGGTTATCGGCCTAGGTATAAAAAGATCACTAGAAAGGTCTCTGTACTGCCCATTCATTTGTACATTTGTACATTAGATGTGATCAGATATTATTTTTTGCTCCTTACCTTCTAAGAGCCATAACTTTAATTTTTACGTCTAAGGACAAAAGGAGCAATGCTTCTCCTTGGGGAGAGCTCCAGAAAGATATGTGGAGACTTACAGGTCATACTAGCTCCTCCAAAAGGTGGCATCTGAGAGCTGCCTTGCATATACTTCTTCCTATTTCTTCAGCTGAATGAGGGCTTGTTTTTTGCAGGGTCAGTTGTACTTTGTAACGACACCTTTCATTAAATTATTATAAATTGTAAGGTATAACAACCATGGCAGGAATGGAGGATTTCGGTAGGCCTCCAGCGGCTCTACAAAGCGATCAGCACACAGCATTCGTACTTCGGGGTGCCGATCAGGCCTGTATAGCATATGGCACTCCTGAACAAGCTTCATAATCCTTGAGTACACATCCACCATACATGTACATGTTGCCAAGGGTTTAAAAACAATGGCTCATATATATTAATCTGTCTGTGAACAAAAACTGTCTGGTGTTGCAGCCAATCAAAGCTCAGCTTTCATTTTACCAGAAATGATTACGGTATGAAAGTTGCGATATGATTTCAATTATTAAAACGTTTTAGGTCTCTCATTTACCCACCCTAAATAATTTTCTGGGTCACAAACACTATTTCTATAAAATAGTATATCCAGTCTATATCATACAAATAAATAGTACATACCGTATATACTCGAGTATAAGCCGACCCAAATATAAGCCGATGCCCCTAATTTCACCCCAAAAACCCAGGAAAAGTTATTGACTCGACTATAAGCCTAGGGTGGGAAATACATGTCATCCCATGTCATCATCCCCACCTGTCATCATCCAGATCCCCATTATTAACATCCCCGTCATCATCACCCTGTCATTATCACCCCTGTCATCCACCCTATCATCCCCTCGTCATCATCCCCCCCTTCATCATCACCGCCTGTCAATCCCTTCAGTGGTCTTCAACCTGCGGACCTCCAGATGTTGCAAAACTACAACTCCCAGCATGCCCGGACAGCCAACGGCTGTCCGGGCATGCTGGGAGTTGTAGTTTTGAAACATCTGGAGGTCCGCAGGTTGAAGACCACTGCGGGGCCTTCGTCATCATCCAGACCCCCTTTAGTTTTCTACTCCCCTCCCCTCGGTGGGAAGCAAGGGTGAGCTGGTCCGGGCCATCTATGCTGCAGGGACCGTCCGGTGGGGAGGGTTAGTCGTTCCGGGCTGTCCATCTTCACTGGGAGGCCCTCTTTTCTGCCCTGGGCCCGGCCCCGGACTAGTGACGTTGTCTTGACGATGACGCACAGGGACGTTCATGCGCAGGGACGTCCCTGTGCGTCGTCGTCAAGGCAACATCACTAGTCCGGGGCCAGGCACGGAGCAGAGAAGAGGACCTCCCAGAGAAAATGTACAGCCCGGAAAGACTAACCCTCCCCACCGGACGGTCCCTGCAGCATAGATGGCCCGGACCAGCTCACCCTTCCTTCCCACCGAAGGGAGTGAAGTAGAAAACTAAAGGGTGGTCTGGATGATGACGAAGGCCCCGCAGTAGTCTTCAACCTGCGGACCTCCAGATGTTTCAAAACTACAACTCTCAGCATGCCCGGACAGCCGATGGCTGTCCGGGCATACTGGGAGTTGTAGTTTTGCAACATCTGGAGGTCCGCAGGTTGAAGACTACTGAAAGGGATTGACAGGCGGAGAGGTCACTTGAGTATAAGCCGAGGGGGCGTTTTCAGCACGAAAAATCGTGCTGAAAAACTTGGCTTATACTCGAGTATATACGGTAGCATACCCTCGGTGCACCCAAAAATAGTGCCATACATTTGGGTACCCACTGTAAATAGTGTCATCCATACAATGCTTCACAGTAAAAAGTGTCACACTCATATACCCCCTCACACAGAAAATAGCTTCACAGGGTCCCCTCAAAGTCCTCCACTGTAAAGAGTGCCTTAATACAGCGTGTCCCAAAGTGCATAGTGCCATATAGATAATGCTAACCTGTACATGTAAAATAAAAAGCAGGGATGTGTAGGGCAGAGAACGTGTAACAGAGCGATAACTTACATGACCATTTCTCCTTGATTTACAGGGCAAGATACCTGCTGTTAAATTCTCTTCTGCAAGATGATGAGTACAAACCAGGAGGACGATACCTTGGGCACATTTCTCCAATATATTGAAGATATGGGGCTAAAGGCCTATGATGGCTTGGTAATACAAAACGCTTCAGACATTGCTCGTGAAAACGATCGTCTGAGGAATGAAGCGAATCTGGCTTATTTGAAAGAAAAAAATGAAAAACGACGAAAGCAAGATGTAATTAAACGGTAAAAGACTACGGCTCTAACTTATTACATTGTGTAGGACATGAATATGCTGCATGCATGTTACAGGGAGTATTTATGAATAGATGTGCTTTCTGTCCACGCTATAGCAGACATTGGAAGACAGCCAAGCATCTATTATCACTCAATCTTTCCAATGCTTTTAAGTGCTGGCACACATTTAACTCTTAATGTACATTGCATTTATGTATGAGGTTCATAAAGGACGTAAAGGATCTGCATGCATATGCATGTTTCTAGTGTTATATCTGGAACAGAGCAATAGTACATAATTATAAGAATTTTCCTTTTAAAGAAGCACTCCTGTTTTTTCTGTTTTGTTTTGTCCATGTCATGCACCATCAGGGTACGTTCAGACGCGAGGATTTACATCGTATTTTACGCTGCAGATCCGCTGGTGAAGGTCGGCTCTATGCTGGCTTTACATGTGCCTGCTCGTAGTGGCAATACGCCGATACCAGTAGACACACTGCGATGTGCGAGTCGCAGTATACTCGCACATCGTGGGAGCTCTCTGCAGGGAGAGCTGCCGCGATGTGCGAGTACGCCGCGCACATCGCAGTGTGTACTGGCATATTGCCGCTACCAGCAGGCACATGTAAAGCCAGCATAGAGCAGGGCCTTCATCAGCAGATCCGCAGCTAAATACGCTGCGAAAATCCGCGAGTGTGAATGTACCCTCATAAGTCCTACAGTGCCATCTGTTTTATTCCAGAACAGCTGCTTCTATTTGTTTTATTATTGTAACTGGGCTATGTGATCACCAGCCTGACAGAGAAAATCACAATGCTTAATGTGTCAGAGGAAGTGGTCAGTCTTGGGACAGCTGACTTTCTGTGAACTACAGAATGACATCATTACCTATTAGATTCCTTCTGGCTGCTTAAAGAGCCCTCCTCACCCCACCAGATCTGTATGCTGTTGTTGCTATCTCTATAGGATCAAAATATATTATAGATATACACCTCCTCTAAGGCTGTGTTCACATGTGGTATTTTTGCTGGGAATATTTTGAAATCGCAGGAAAATGGTGCTATTGTACAATTCATTGTAAAAACATTTTCTTTTTACAGTGATTCAAACAGCACAATAAAAATGCTCAAAAAATGCAGTAAAAACACATTGTGTGAACATAGCCTGAGGACATCAAATGTTCTTAAAACACCTTAATAGTGATTACACTTGAGGTCATATTACTCATGGCACAAAAATACTGCATCAAAAGTACACATAATGCAGAGTTTTGATGCTTGCTGCTGGAGTCTAGCCAGGTTATTTTTAATTAGGGGAACTGCAGTGATGAGACTCCACCCTTCAAAGCGAGAGGAGTCATGGCAAATGTAGGCAGCATTACAAAATTATTTCAGTGGGTAAATAGAAATCTGTATGGCTAAAAAAAACAGCTTCACACCAGCTAAAACAGGTAAACATAAGGAAGGCATACACAATAATAGCCTTTGCAGCACTATATAAGCAAAAAAAAAAATTACATTTTCAGAGTGCTTCTTTAAATATTTGACATTGACTGCCGCTATCCAAATGACATATGCCACTTAGCTATGGCCAGTTTAGTGCACAGGCACAACAGCTTTGCCAGTCTTGGAGAAAGGTGGTAGTAGTAGGAATCCTTTTTCTTATTCTCTTGTTAGACCTTTAGAGCTTGTTCTTCATCCATAAAAATACTTTAGTGGCCCATTGGGGTAAAGACAAAACAAACACAACCCCTACACATTCTGCATCGGACTGATTCATTTTTTAAAACATATAAAACTGCTGAAACACCTGTCGCAAGATTAGTACAAATGTTTAAAGGGATACTCCAGTGAAAACCTTTTTTCTTTTAAATCAACTGGTGGCAGAAAGTTAAACATATTTGTAAATTACTTCTATTAAAAAATCTTAATCCTTCCTGTACTTATTAGCTGCTGAATACTACAGAGGAAATTATTTTCTTTTTGGAGTGTTCTCTGATGACATCACGAGCACAGTTCTCTCTGCTGACGTTATTATAATAATAATAATCTTTTATCTATTGTTGTCCTTAGTGGGATTTGAACCCAAGTCCCCAGCACTGCAAGCCAGCAGTGCTAACCACTGAGCCACCATGCTGCCCTTAGCATACATCTGCTATGCATGGTTGCTAAAATGGACAGAGATGTCAGCAGAGAGCACTGTGCTCGTGATGTCATCAGTGTTCCAAAAAGAAAGGAATTTCCTCTGTAGCATTCAGCAGCTAATAAGTACTGGAAGGATTAAGATTTTTTAATAGAAGTAATTTACAAATATGTTTAACTTTCTGCCACCAGTTGATTTAAAAGAAAAAAGGTTTTCACCGGAGTATCCCTTTAAATAGCAGCAGTTCACATTGCTGCACATGAGTCATCTGTATATTTCGTAATGATAATGTGATATATTCGCTTTTGAGTCAGATTCCTTGTTAACTGTGAACATTTTAATGAGTTACTGAATTAATATAGAAACTGAGTAAATCGATTCCTGACTTAAAGAATTGTATGTAGAATACATTTTAAGCATCTTCTGCTATATTTGGCTATGGTTCTTCTTAAGAGTATCATTAATTAATCACTTTATTATGTAATAGGAATATTTCATGAAGATTGGCATTGACAAACCAGCAATGTCAATATACATATATATATATATATATATATATACAGTAGTCCCTCAAGTTACAATATTAATTGGTTCCAGGACGACCATTGTATGTTGAAACCATTGTATGTTGAGACCATAACTCTATGAAAACCTGGTAATTGGTTCTGAAGCCCCAAAATGTCATCCAGAAATAGGAAAAAGTGAGGATTAAAGAAAAATAAGTAGATAGGTAATGCAGATAAAGCAAATCCTTATATATAGAAGTAATAAAGATCTGCTGGGAGCTGTAAATCACTGTTTATTTTAGTGTTTCCCAACCAGGGTGCCTCCAGCTGTTGCAAACCTAAAACTCCCAGCATGCCCGGACAGCCAAAGGCTGTCCGGGCATGCTTTGAGTTGTAGTTTTGCAACAGCTGGAGGCACCATCGTTTGGAAACACTGGTCTATGTAGAG
This sequence comes from Hyla sarda, assembly GCF_029499605.1. NCBI lineage: Eukaryota > Metazoa > Chordata > Amphibia > Anura > Hylidae > Hyla > Hyla sarda. The sequence continues at coordinate 101,113,015 of NC_079191.1, read as the reverse complement.
GACAGGAGCTTCTTCAGGGTCCTGTACAGTAGATGCATGCAATGTCCTAAAACAGTAAAATGGAGCTGCCCTTATTGGTGTCCAAAGGAGAAGCTGACCCTGGCACAGGTAAAGAGTACAGAACATGTAATACCTTCCCTGTACTCTAGGGTGTGCTACCAGACACCAGTCAGTGCATGCACTTTAGGAATAAAGGCGTTTTACCAGTGAATGCCCATTCTGATTGGTCGGTTCTTCCAGCCATTGACACATTTTGCATATTCCATAGCATTGTATGTTGAGTCTGGTTTCAAGTTACAATGGTCCAGAAAATACCATTGTATGTTGAAACTATTGTATGTTGAGGCCATTGTAAGTTGAGGGATCACTGTATATGTATTTAGACACAAAATGATACAGCACTGGAAGTATGCCTTCCTGTAATCAAACCACATCATACAAATGTTGAGTGCTGAGGGTCTATAGACTAATGACTCAGTATAGCTCCATAAACAACATTGGAGGAAAAATTGGAGCCATTGCTACTGATAAAAATTTTTACTTTATTAAAGTCAGAGTTTAAAATCACATACATGTGACTGTAATATGTAAATAATATAATATTAGAATGATATGATACAAAGCAATGAGTATATTCAGGCTATTAAACCAGATAACATGGTGGAAAAGGTGAAAAAATCTGAAAGTTGTATAAGTAATAATACATGACAAAAACTGAGAGGTGGAGCAGCAATGAAAGGCTCATAATGTGAGTGGTGTAGCTAAGGGGGAAGACAAAAGCTTTCCCTCCACTGGATATGTAGCCGCGCACTGCGGGCTGCTAAATGTAAGCACCCTACACACTCAAATGTAATATATGGCAAAGCGAGACCTCACTTACCTATGATAGAGACCCATCACCACCGCCCCAACGTACGTTTCGTCAACTTGGACTTTCTCAAGGGACGCTGATACATGCAAGAGGAAGTAAAGGCAATAAGGAACGAAAAACATATTACTTTCCTTGCTTCTCGGCACTCTACTTCTGGGTCTGTGCTTACATTGCCTGATAGCTTTCTACCTTCTTGAAAGGGGTTGACTGTGATGCCAGAGCTTGTATTAAGATGCCTCTCCCACAGACAGGTAAATCCATATCCACATGCACTGGACAATGGCCTTATGATTTTGCCAGGGTGGCAGCTGGTTGTGTCCACTGGCTAATGCATGTGGAGAAAATTTGGGCCGGACATGGAAGTGAAACCCTTGAAAGCAAGGAAATTAATACATTTTAAAATCACATGACTACCAATTTAAAGGGGTACTCCGTTGCTCAGCATTTTGAACAACCTGTTCAGAATGCTGGAGCTGCTGCCAGGAGCTCGTGATGTCATAGCCCCGCCCCCTCAATGCAAGTTTATGCTGACATGCATCACGCCCCCTCCCATAGACTTGCATTGAGGCAGCGGAGCGTGACATCATGAGGGGGTGGGGCTATGACGTCATGAGCTCCCGGCTCCAGCGTTCGGAACAGTTTGTTCCATACGCTGAGCAACGGAGTACCCCTTTAAAGCTCCTTGGTTCCAATCCAGAATTTGTTGGACTTAAAGGACATGTCCGGTGCTCACTTTTCTTATTGTATCCGTTCCGGGCTGCAAAAAAAAAAAGAAAATAAGCTTTCTCTTGCCTGCCTAGGCTCCCCCCGTGCTCCGGTACAGGCGTTCGGTCCCCGGCCTGTATTCTTCTTACTTCCTGTTAGCCCGGCACGTCACACAGAGCTTCAGCCTATCACTGGCCGAGGCGGGACATCGCTTCGGCCTGTGATAGGTTGAAGCTCCGTGTGACGTGCCGGGATAACAGGAAGTAAGAAGAATACAGCCCAGGGACCGAACACCGTTACTGAATCACCGGGGGAGCCTAGGCAGGTAAGAGAAAATTTGTTTTCTTTTATTTTCAGCCCGAACGGATAAAATAAGAGAAGTGAGCACCGGACATCTCCTTTAACATGTTAGATTTATAGTATATGTCCAGTGTTTCTTATATGGTGGAATGGCCTTTTGGCCACCTTGAGCTGTATCTGTGAATAGGTGTATATTTTACATGGAAATATTTTTAAAGTATATGTAATTATGAATTTGCCCTTTTATTTATATTTTGAGTTATGTCTGATGCATCATATATATATATATATATATATATATATATATATATATATATATATCCAAAAGGGAGTAATTTGCCTTTCATAATGCTTCCTCCTGGGCATACACCTGGGCTTGGTTACCTAGGATCAGGATATACTCGACGAAGCAAACTAGCCTGGAAATCCTCTCCTGATGTAAGTCAGACATGATCTTGTGAAATGATCAGCAAATCTGGGAAAAATGATGCAGTCTTAGAGCTCGAACTCTAAGAGCGCTTTTGTTGTTTTCGGGTTGTGTCCTGGCTTTCTGTTTGTATGTACTCCTCAATAAATGCTATAGGTAAAGATCCTTATGACCACATAACACAACATTTGTGTTTTCAATGAATTTAAAGTAACAGCATTATTTACTGTTTATGTTACTCATGTGAGAAATGTAATCATGTGAAATATTTACTCATGTGAAAAACTTACTCATGAGAAAAATGAACTGCCCCTTAAGCCTTGTAACTGGTTATTTACCTTTAGAAGCAATATTTATATATGTATGGCAAAATTGTGGAATTTCTAGGTCTAGAAGAACTTACTAAATGCAATAATTGCAGATCCCAATCAGGAGTTCAAAGTAAATGCTGGGAATTATAGTTCACCAACAGGTGGCGAGACAGAAGCTACATCACAGTTCTATTAGAGAATTGCCATTGAGTCTTTATTGTCTTTTATGGCCTCTCTCTGTGGCTTCTCCTCTGTCCTAGTCCTATGTGTTAAATAAATCTTATGGAGCCAAATGCTCGGGCAATTAGGGATCAATTGTTGCATGACAATCCCCTCTCATTTGCTGACAGACTTTCCTTAACATTTGTTGAATACTGAATTATGCTAAGGGCGTCCCTCATAGGACCACTGTCAGTTTTTATTACTTTGCTCTTTCAGTAATATCTGAGAGAAATGAGAGCTCTTATCCCCTTTACTTAATTTACTATGTATTTCATTCTCTTTCCGAGGCCCATGGGAGATATTTTTTTTTTTTATAGATTTCAATCCTGTGACTTTAGTGTAGCATTTTTCACCCTTAAACAAAGAAATTAGGAAAAAGCTGTATCTCCATATCTTCCATGCCATAGATCCATAGTCCTATAAATAGTATTAAAATTAGAAGCAGGTAAAAGGTCAGACGTATAGTGGAAGATGTTCAATAATGACAAGAAATAACACTACTAAGTCATACATGGGCTCTTAGGAATGAATCTAATACGAATTTTGTGAAAATCATATTTTTGTGATTTTTTTTTACACACTGGGGTCAATTTCATAGAAAGCAAGGTAACCTACATATACAGAAAACTTGAAAGTATACCTGTCGTTAACAAAAACTTTTGATACAATGTAGATAATACTATTATAAGTATATTTGTTATATACATTAGTCAAAAAAATGTGTATATTTTTGGGTGAAAAATGCTGTCCCTGCAGCTATTGCCTGTGTCTCTATGAGAAGTCCAAGTACATGAAGTGAGGGCGGGACAAGCAGAACTCTTTGCAGACTCTCGAATTATCAACCATCAAGTGTACAGAGCCCTGCTTGTCCTCAGTGTACAGAGCCCTGCTTGTCCTCAGTGTACAGAGCCCTGCTTGTCCTCAGTGTACAGAGCCCTGCTTGTCCTCAGTGTACAGAGCCCTGCTTGTCCTCAGTGTACAAAGCCTTGCTTTTTCTCAGTGTACAGAGCCCTGCTTGTTGTCCTCAGTGTTCAGAGCCCTGCTTGTCCTCAGTGTACAGAGCCCTGCTTGTCCTCAGTGTACAGAGCCCTGCTTGTCCTCAGTACACAGGACCCTGCATGCCCTCAATAAACAGAGCCATCCTTGTCCTCAGTGTACAGAGCCCTGCTTGTCCCCAGTGTACATAGCCCTGCTTGTCCTCAGTGCACAGAGCTCTGTTTCTCCTCTGTGTACAGAGCCCTGCTTGTCCTCAGTGAACAGAGCCCTGCTTGTCCTCAGTGTACAGAGCTCTGCTTGTCCTCAGTGTACAGAGCCCTGCTTGTCCTCAATGTACAGAGTCCTTCTTGTCCTCAGTACACAGAGCCCTGCATGCCCTCAATGTGCAGAGCCCTGCTTGTCCTCAGTGTACAGAGCCCTGTTTGCCCTCAATGTACAGAGCCCTGTATGTCCTCAGTGTACAGAGCCCTGCTTGTTGTCCTCAGTGTACAGAGCCCTGCTTGTCCTCAGTGTACAGAGCCCTGCTTGTCCTCATTGTACAGAGCCCTGCTTGACCTCAGTCTACAGAGCCATGCTTGTCCTCAGTGCACAGAGCCCTGCTTGTCCTCAGTGTATAGAGCCCTGCTTGTCCTCAGTGTACAGACCCCTGCTTGTCCTCAGTGTACAGAGTCCTGCTTGTCCTCCGTGCACAGAGCCCTGCTTGTCCTCAGTGTAGAGCCCTGCTTGTCCTCAGTGCACAGAGCCCTGCTTGTCCTCAGTGCACAGAGCCCTGCTTGTCCTTGTACAGAGCCCTGCTTGTCCTTGTACAGAGCCCTGCTTGTCCTCAGTGCACAGAGCCCTGCTTGTCCTCAGTGTACAGAGCCCTGCTTGTCCTCAGTGTACAGAGCCCTGCTTGTCCTCAGTGTACAGAGCCCTGCTTGTCCTCAGTGTACAGAGCCCTTCTTGTCCTCAGTATACAGAGCCCTGCTTGTCCTCAGTGCACAGAGCCCTGCTTGTCCTCAGTGTACAGAGCCCTGCTTGTCCTCAGTGTACAGAGCCCTGCTTGTCCTCAGTGTACAGAGCCCTGCTTGTCCTCAGTGTACAGAGCCCTGCTTGTTGTCCTCAGTGTACAGAGCCCTGCTTGTCCTCAGTGTACAGAGCCCTGCTTGTCCTCATTGTACAGAGCCCTGCTTGACCTCAGTCTACAGAGCCATGCTTGTCCTCAGTGCACAGAGCCCTGCTTGTCCTCAGTGTATAGAGCCCTGCTTGTCCTCAGTGTACAGAGCCCTGCTTGTCCTCAGTGTACAGAGTCCTGCTTGTCCTCCGTGCACAGAGCCCTGCTTGTCCTCAGTGTAGAGCCCTGCTTGTCCTCAGTGCACAGAGCCCTGCTTGTCCTCAGTGCACAGAGCCCTGCTTGTCCTTGTACATAGCCCTGCTTGTCCTCAGTGCACAGAGCCCTGCTTGTCCTCAGTGTACAGAGCCCTGCTTGTCCTCAGTGTACAGAGCCCTGCTTGTCCTCAGTGTACAGAGCCCTGCTTGTCCTCAGTGTACAGAGCCCTGCTTGTCCTCAGTGTACAGAGCCCTGCTTGTCCTCAGTGTACAGAGCCCTGCTTGTCCTCAGTGTACAGAGCCCTGCTTGTCCTCAGTGTACAGAGCCCTTCTTGTCCTCAGTATACAGAGCCCTGCTTGTCCTCAGTGTACAGAGCCCTGCTTGTCCTCAGTGTACAGAGCCCTTCTTGTCCTCAGTATACAGAGCCCTGCTTGTCCTCAGTGCACAGAGCCCTGCTTGTCCTCAGTGTACAGAGCCCTGCTTGTCCTCAGTGTACAGAGCCCTGCTTGTCCTCAGTGTACAGAGCCCTGCTTGTCCTCAGTGTACAGAGCCCTGCTTGTCCTCAGTGTACAGAGCCCTTCTTGTCCTCAGTATACAGAGCCCTGCTTGTCCTCTGTGTACAGAGCCCTGCTTGTCCTCAGTGAACAGAGCCCTGCTTGTCCTCAGTGTACAGAGCTCTGCTTGTCCTCAGTGTACAGAGCCCTGCTTGTCCTCAATGTACAGAGTCCTTCTTGTCCTCAGTACACAGAGCCCTGCATGCCCTCAATGTGCAGAGCCCTGCTTGTCCTCAGTGTACAGAGCCCTGTTTGTCCTCAATGTACAGAGCCCTGTATGTCCTCAGTGTACAGAGCCCTGCTTGTTGTCCTCAGTGTACAGAGCCCTGCTTGTCCTCAGTGTACAGAGCCCTGCTTGTCCTCATTGTACAGAGCCCTGCTTGACCTCAGTCTACAGAGCCATGCTTGTCCTCAGTGCACAGAGCCCTGCTTGTCCTCAGTGTATAGAGCCCTGCTTGTCCTCAGTGTACAGAGCCCTGCTTGTCCTCAGTGTACAGAGTCCTGCTTGTCCTCCGTGCACAGAGCCCTGCTTGTCCTCAGTGTAGAGCCCTGCTTGTCCTCAGTGCACAGAGCCCTGCTTGTCCTCAGTGCACAGAGCCCTGCTTGTCCTTGTACAGAGCCCTGCTTGTCCTCAGTGCACAGAGCCCTGCTTGTCCTCAGTGTACAGAGCCCTGCTTGTCCTCAGTGTACAGAGCCCTGCTTGTCCTCAGTGTACAGAGCCCTGCTTGTCCTCAGTGTACAGAGCCCTTCTTGTCCTCAGTATACAGAGCCCTGCTTGTCCTCAGTGCACAGAGCCCTGCTTGTCCTCAGTGTACAGAGCCCTGCTTGTCCTCAGTGTACAGAGCCCTGCTTGTCCTCAGTGTACAGAGCCCTGCTTGTCCTCAGTGTACAGAGCCCTTCTTGTCCTCAGTATACAGAGCCCTGCTTGTCCTCAGTGTACAGAGCCCTGCCTGCAGAGGTGAAGTTAATGGGGATTTCTGGACAAGTTAGGGGGTATGTTTATCTAATTTCCTCCGGTGCAGCTATATAAACATTTCATAAAATGTTATGACTTTTTGCCATTCTGCGCTGTGCTCACAAAGTGGATAGGAAAGGGGGCACATTTGCAATTGTGGGTATGGCCTCCTTATGTACCAAATGTAACAATGTATGACTGAAAACGGGTAGACATTGAAGTTGCTGAACGAGCAGCCTCTGATGTGTTGGTTTTAATGAGAGGCATGCATAGACGCAGATGGGGATTTTACATAGGAATGGCATATAACATGTTGTTCTTAGTAAATCCTCTTCCTAAACAAAGAGTCACAGAGCTTCTGTTATATAAATGCATATGCTGCAGATTGTACAGAGGTAGCCATGGTTGTTTAACATGGGTTAATGCAACACAGCGATTTGTTGTGTTGAAATATCCTAATCCTCTATAGATCATTATGTTTATTATTATTATTATTATTATTACTAATGATAATATTAATAATTTGTATAGTGCATTATGTTTCAGTAATTGAGCTGTACTGCTAAAATAAAGTTTGTGCAATGTGATAGGATAACTTATCTTAGCTTCAGGAGTACAATACAATATCTTAATGCACCAGGAATTAGGATGATGCAGGCTACAACTTTAAAGGGGTACTCCCGTGGAAAACTTTTATATTTTTTTTTAAATCAGCTGGTGCCAGAAAGTGAAACAGATTTGTAAATTACTTCTATTAAAAAATGTTAATCCTTCCAGTACTTATTAGCTGCTGAATACTACAGAAATAATGGTTTTCTTTTTGGAACACAGAGCTCTCTGCTGACATCATGACCACAGTGCTCTCTGCTGACATCATGAGCACAGTGCTCTCTGCTGACATCTCTGTCCATTTTAGGAACTGTCCAGAGCAGCATATATTTGCTATGGGGATTTTCTCCTAATCTGGACAGTTCTTAAAATGGACAGATATGTCAGCAGAGAGCTCTGTGTTCCAAAAAGAAAACCATTTCCTTTGTAGTATTCAGCAGCTAATAAGTACTGGAAGGATGAAGATTTTTTAATAGAAGTAATTTACAAATCTGTTTAATTTTCTGGCACCAGTTGATTTAAACAAAAAAAGTTTTTCACTGGAGTACCCCTTTAAATCAGGGCTGCAGGTCAATTTTCGATCGAGTCATCAGATCCAAGGTAAGGCCGGGACATGCAGAGATTGCATCTATAATATACATGTGTGAAACCAGCCGGACAGATGATGGGGGAACTGAACTCTCAAGTTTCTTTACCAATAATGCCTTTATACAGTACCTTGAACTCACTGCACTGTGGCATTACAAGCAGCGAAGTACAGTCTATACGACTGATGTAGATAGCAACAAACTATCATACATACTATATACTGGGTAAAGTAATACAGAACTGGCTGAGCATCATCCTTGTAGTAAACACATTAGCTGCTAGTTGAGTAATCAAAGTGCACAGTGATGTATTTTCCTGTCTCCTGGGATAACAATTGTTACCTAAGCGCTATGCTCCAGCTCAGTCATCACGCCAAAATGCCTTTTGTCCATTTTTTTCTCTTTCATATTTCATATGTTCGTGCATGTGACTCCCCCTCCCCCTTACTACAAATGAAATGCCAAATTGAAAGCCTTGTGCCCGCTCATTATTTATAGTAAGATGCTGTAGGGGTGGTGCATGGTCTGACAGTGCTGCGCGGCTGCTTGCAGGAATAACATAGGAGACGGAGAGCTTCTTTATCAAGGTTTTCTTTAATATTCACTCATAATACCTGGATAAATGAAATCAGCTTCTCGTTGCAAGCCCTTGTTATTTGTGTGAGTGAATGGGTGGTGCGGTTCATTGCTGTCAGGTACGTGAATATTTATGGATGTATGTTGCTTTATTTTGTTGAAAAAATACATTACATGTAATGTGCTGTGTTTCTTGTATATCTAATGTTGAAAAATAGATCTAGCAATGGGGATTAGATTGTGTTGGTCTATTCATCTAGTTTTCAATGGACCAGTAGTCTAAGGTTAGTGGGGACCGGATGTAAATGGACTGTTTGCTGGGCACCATAGACATTAGGCTGAATTAGTATATCAGTCTAATACAGTGTTTTCCTAACCAGGGAGCCTTTAGCTGTTGCAAAACTACAACTCCCATCATGTCTGGACGGCCAAAGGCAGCTGCTTTTCTCTTTGCTCTTGTGTTTAATAATGGGATAGTAAGCTAATACAGATATCTGTGTTGGATAGGTGAATGTATACTGGTCTACAAGGGTAGTTTTACAAGAGTGTACATTCCTGTGCCCATTTTATGGCTCAATGTCCTGGTCTGACCAAAGGAGACTCATTGCAGTATAAGGATCTACTGTATAGTGAGCTCAGGTCATTAAACCCAAGGTCAGGCCAGGACGCGTGGCCATAAGGGTTCATTCACACCACCTTTAGCTAATACAGTCACCAGATCCGATGGGGAAATCTCAAAACTGTTGCCGGACTGAAAACCACAGCATACCAGTTTTCAGTCTGGCTACAAAATCGGATACGGTGCAAAAATCTGACTCCGGTGTTGAGCTTTTGATATTTCCCGCCGTATCCAGTGACCGTATGCACATGTAACTCAGACCAAAATGTGAGCTGTATCTATATGGATCTATACATGTATCCTGTTCATATGTATGAGTGTGAACAAACTATAAACCCATTGCAGTTACAGTCTTTAAGATCTATGCTTAGAAACAGAAAATATATGCTTTAGCATTAGTAAAGAATTACAGTGACCCCTCGACCTACGATGGCCCCGACATACGATAATTTCAACATGCGATGGGTTCTCAGAGGCCATCGCATGTTGAAGGCAGCATCAACATACGATGCTTTTTTATGTCGGCGCCATCGCATAAACGGCTATCCGGCAGCGCAGACTGCTTCAGCTGCCACCGGATAGCCGTTTACGGTACCCCGTGAGCTCCTGTGATGGTCACTTACCTGTCCTCGGGGCTCCGGCGTGTCCTCTTCGGGATCCCCTGCATCGTCGGCGCTCTCCATCGTCGTCATCACGTCGCTGGGCACGCCGTCCTGTCATCCAATAGGAGCAGCGTGCGTAGCGACGTGATGGCACCGACGGAGAGCGCGCATGCCAGGGAAGCAGAGGCCTTGCCGGAGCGGCGGGTACACCCCGGGGACGCGGCGACAGCGATGGAGGGCGACATCCCGGGCAGTGGTGACGGTCCGGAGCGGCGGGGACAGGTGAGTACAACTTCCTCTAACAGTGGTCTACAATCTGCGGACCTCCAGATGTTGCAAAACTACAACACGCAGCATGCCCGGACAGCCAACGGCTGTCCGAGCATGCTGGGTGTTGTAGTTTTGCAACATCTGGAGGTCCGCAGGTTGTTAGACCACTGTCCTATACTTTACCTTGCACGGATCCCTCAACATGCTATGGTTTCAACAAACGATGGTCCATTTGGAACGGATTACCATCGTATGTTGAGGGACCACTTGTACATGTAAATAGTCTGATATTTGGGCTTTCCATAAAGTACTTACAATATTATATAATTGCTAACAGTGTACTCAGGCTTGCCTGCTCTTTCAACCTAAATCATATGGGAAAGGAAAAGCAGCGAAGATCCTTTCGTCCTCATATCCTATCCGCATTTCCCAACCTTATATTTCGTCCTCATATCCTGACCAGGTTTTATCGAAATATCTCCAGCCATTTGGTACTTATGCTGGAGCATACATAAGTATGTACATACATACATGAGTTATATACTGTATAATATGCATGTTATATCTATATAATAAAATATATGGAACAACAACAAACAGGTTTAAATGTAAAGCATGTCTAGTGCCCAGAAGGTAAGGAGGCTATGTAGATGCAGAAGATACAAACATAATAGATCTCTTGTCCTTAGAATGCAGTCTATGGAGACCACCCATATGTTGGGCATGGAAACAAACAATCCCAGGGTGCAGCAGATGATGGTGACATCAGGAGCTATGTTACTTTACATGGTACAATCAGGGAGTTTAAGTGATAGACGTGAATCCATTTTATCACTACAGTGAATAGAAAGGTTTGATAAAGGTGTTTAATAAGGGAATCTCTACTGCCTATGGGGAGTTTGTGCAGCTTAATAAGCCTATGTATCATACATTTCAGAAATGGTGGGAAGACCACCTAGGTCAAAAATTTACAGATGAGCAGTGGAGGTTTGTTTTTGATATACACAGGAAGATGTCTAGATGTGTTAAATGGGCACTATCACCAACTTTATTTTTTGATATGTTGTAGTACTTATGTACTACAACATATCTCTAATATACTTTTATTATTATTATTTTTTTCATTAAAAAGGTTTAATTTACATTTAAAAACCGGCTACTGAAAAAGGACTGATTTTGGAGTGGCAATCAGTCCTTTTTCAGTTAGGCTGCTCTCGCTCCCTGCCTGTCAATCAGACAGGCGGGAGCGAGCGCATTGGCTCCCCGGCCACTGGCTGGGAGGCCACTCCTCCTGCACATCACCGCCACCGCCTCGTTGCCGCCGCTGTCCCTGCACGCCCGCTGCCGGACTCTGCAGTAACTGCAAGTGTAATGAGGGAAAGGGGTATGCGGGGCGGGGGGGGGGGGTTTGGGTGGGGGGGAGGAGGGAATGGGCTAGTGCCGTAGCGGGGGGAGGGGGGGGGAATGGGCTAGCAAAAAATATATATATATAGGATTGTGGGAGCTACCCTTTAATCATTTTGAATCCTCACATAATCTGATTTATAGGTGGTGCTATAACCCTGATGGGTTAACTAAACTATATTCTTCATCTTCAAAGTACTTTCGGAGGTGCGGCAACACTATTGGTAAATTAATGCACATTTGGTGGGAATGTGAACTTGTTTGCCCCTTTTGGTCTAGTATTAAGGGTTATTTAGATCACTCACTTCCCTTTCCTCTTGGGTGGGACCTGGATGTAGCACTACTTACTTTGACCCTAGATAAAATACCGATATGCCACCTTACTATTATGTACCACGTCCTTAGGGTAGCCAGAATTTTCATCGCTCAGAGGTGGATATCTGTTGATATACCAGACCTGTCGGCTGTCAAAGTCACTGTTTATCATAATCTTATGATGGAAGGACATGTAAATAAGCACCTAGGAGTACAAGAGACACAATTTGATAGATTGAGTAAATGGACCAAATGGATTGAGGAATAGTTATTCTATTCTGTAAATTTTTCCTTTTTTTTCTCTTTATACTTTTTTCTTATTTATATAACATTTCTCTAGGACATGGTATATTATTCTTTTGTTATTAATATATTTTGGGTGATGGGGTTTATGCATTGTTTAGCATGATTGTATTGAATGTTATGCTCCTGGTGTAGGAGTTGTAGTTTACTTTTTTCTTTTTATATACAGTCAGGTCCATAAATATTGGGACATCGACACAATTCTAACATTTTTGGCTCTATACACCACCACAATGGATTTGAAATGAAACAAACAAGATGTGCTTTAACTCTAGACTATCAGCTTTAATTTGAGGGTATTTACATCCAAATCATGTGAACGGTGTAGGAATTACAACAGTTTGCATATGTGCCCCCCCCCCCCACACTTGTTAAGTAATGGGACAATTGGCTTCTCAGCTGTTCCATGTCCAGGTGTGTGTTATTTACTCATTATCCCAATCACAATGAGCAGATAAAAGGTCCAGAGTTAATTTCAAGTTTGCTATTTGCATTTGGAATGTGTTGCTGACAACTCTCAAGATGAGATCCAAAGAGCTGTCACTATCAGTGAAGCAAGCCATCATTAGGCTGAAAAAAATAAAACAAACCCATCAGAGAGATAGCCAAAACATTAGGCGTGGCCAAAAAAACAGTTTGGAACATTCTTAAAAAGAAGGAACGCATCGGTGAGCTCAGCAACACCAAAAGACCCAGAAGACCAAGGAAAACAACTGTGGAGGATGACCGAAGAATTCTTTCCATGGTGAAGAAAACCCCCTTCACAACAGTTGGCCATATCAAGAACACTCTACAGGAGGTAGGTATGTGTGTCAAAGTCAACAATCTAGAGAAGACTTCACCAGAGTGAATACAGAGGGTTCACCACAAGATGGAAACGATTGGTGAACCTCAAAAACAGGAAGGCCAGATTAGAGGTTGCCAAACGACATCTGAAAAAGCCTTCACAGTTCTGAAACAACATTCAATGGACAGATGAGACCAGGATCAACTTGTACCAGAGTGATGGGAAGAGAATAGTATGGAGAAGGAAAGGAACATGATCCTAAGCACACTACCTCATCAGTGAAGTATGGGGGTGGTAGTGTCATGGTCTGGGCATGTATGGCTGCCAATGGAACTGCTTCTCTTGTATTTATTGATGATGTGACTGCTGACAAAAACAGCAGGATGAATTCTGAAGTGTTTTGGGCAATATTATCTGCTCATATTCAGCGAAATGCTTCAGAATTCATTGGACGGCGCTCCACAGTGCAGATGGACAATGAGCCAAAGCAAACTGCAAAAGCAACCAAAGAGTTTTTAAAGGGAAATAAGTGGAATGTTATTCAATGGCCAAGTCAATCACCTGACCTGAAGGCAAAACTGAAGGGAAAATGCCTCAAGAACAAGCAGGAACTGAAGACAGTTGCAGTAGAGGCCTGGCAGAGCATCACCAGGGATGAAACCAAACATCTGCTGATGTCTATGCGTTCCAGACTTCAGGCTATAATTGACTGCAAAGGATTCACAACCAAATATTAAAAATTGAAAGTTTGATTTATGATTATTATTCTGTCCCATTACTTTTGGTCCCTTAACAAGTGGGAGGCACATTGGCAAACTGTTGTAATTCCTACACCGTTCACTTGATTTGGATGTAAATACCCTCAAATTAAAGCTGACAATCTGTAGTTAAAGCACATCTTCTTTTCATTTCAAATCCATTGTGGTGGTGCATAGAACCAAAAATTTTAGAATTCTGTCAATGTAACAATATTTATGGACCTGACTGTATGTTTGAAAAAGTTAAATAAAGATAAAAAAAAAAGAAAGGTTTGAGCACCGAATGCACCTTAAAAAAATGCCTAAATGAATAAAATGTTATTTATTTATGACGAAATTGTCAGAAAGAATGAATAGGTTACTGGTAGAATGTACAAAAAGTGGCATCAATGTGTCAGATTCTAAGCATCATCCATTGCAGACAGTAAATTGTCACATTTTCCCATTTTGAAATTAGTTTATTGGCCCTAAGAACAAAAAGATCGAGCAGTTGAAACTCAACTTCCCTACTACTTCCTGTTGGGGGGGGTATCCAGGAGACCACTGTGCACGGTCTATCGAAAATCAACAGATTTAGAGAACAGTTAAATGCTGTTTTTGATGCTTTTTTGTGTGTATGCTACAAGGTTCCAATAGAATGGCTTATGCTCAAGAAAACTGCATCAAAATGAATGTTGTTTTCAGCCTAAGGGTATGCTGTCTTGGAAAAGGATACAACCATATTTTATTTACAGCCGTATTTTTATCCATAAACTGCAATAAAAACAGGTGCCAAAAAAGAAATAATCTGTTTTTATTACCGTAATAGGCTAACAATATGGACCATATTTTTTGTGCGATAAAATAATGTTCCAAGCCCTGAAACCTGCATTTATATGCTTTCCTGCTGTCCCTAAGCACACGGCCTGTTGAGAAAGCCTGGATATTCTTAAAATAGATCCAGGTGTTTTTTTTTTATTATTATTTATTTTTTTTGTGTATTTTGACAAAAAACTGTCCTGACAAATATGTCTTATTATTTTGTCTTGTGGTTATTAGACTGGGTTTATATCAGCATTTTTCATTTCCGTACCACAGATGCATTGAGGAGTCTGAGAACCTGAAATGAACAGATCTAATTCATTTCAATGGGTGATTTTTAATATGGAGGAGACATCAAAACTTGTGCAGAGGAAAAGTTGACCAGTTGCCCATAGCAAGTATTTTCCGTCTGCATTTGTTGGTTTTAACATTTGTTAGAATTCGTGATTGCAAATGAGCATGCTCAGAAAAGAAAAAAACTGAGGAAATGAGGATAGATCATGTGACCCTAATTGTAAATAGTTAGAAAAGGTTTAAAAAACTGAGATTAACAAATAGAAACGGATGTATAAATGGATTTACACTGATGTTTATGTTCCATTGTTTTCCTGGAACTTTCAAAGAAATTATTTCAAGTAACTGACTGTTTAACCCTTTAAGGACGCTGCCTGTTTTTACCTTAAAGGGGTACACCGGTGGAAACCTTTTTATTTTTAATGAACTGGTGCTAGAAAGTTAAACAGATTTGTAAATTACTTCTATTTAAAAATCTTAATCCTTCCAGTACTTATTAGCAGCTGTATGCTACAGAGGAAATCCTTTTCTTTTTGAATTTCTTTTTTGTCTTGTCCACAGTGCTCTCTGCTGATACCTCTGTCCATGTCAGGAACTGTCCAGAGGAGCATAGGTTTGCTATGGGGATTTTCTCCTGCTCTGGACAGTTCCTGATATGGGCATCAGGTGTCAGCAGAGAGCACTGTGGACAAGACAAAAAAGAAATTCAAAAAGAAAATAATTTCCTCTGTAGCATAAAGCTACTAATAAGTACTGGAAGGATAAATATTTTTCAATAGAAGTAATTTACAAATCTGTTTAACTTTCTGGCACCGGTGGATAAAAAAAGAATGTTTTGCTATGGAGTATCCCTTTAACCTTTAGCCGCCCTGCACCCAGTCCCGCTATAAAACGCGGGGTCATGCCGTCATACCTGGTCTGTCCCGGCGGCTAATGACAGCCAGGACCCTGTGTTAATAGCGTGCGGCCGTGCTCTATTAACCCTTTAGACATGGCATTCAAAGTTGATCGCCGCGTCTAAAATGAAAGTAAAAGCTTCCCGGCAGCTCAGTCGGCTGATCGGGACCATCGCGATGAAATCGCGATGTCACGGTCAACTAGAACGCGAGCGGTGGTCCCCTCGCCTGCCTCTGTCGCGTCCAATCAGCGATTGATTGCTCCAAACCTGAAATCCAGGCTTGAGCAATCAACTGCCGATTACACTGATCTTTGCCGTGTCAATGCACGGCAATGATCTGTGTATGAGATCGATATGTGCAGTGAAATAGCCACCGGGGGGGGGGCTATAACACTGCAAAAAAAAAAGTTTATAAAGATCATATAACACCTTCCCTAATACAAGTAAGAATCACCAGCCTTTTCAGATTTAAAAAAAAAAACTGTGTAAATAAAAATAAACATATGTGGTATCGCCGTGTGAGGAAATGTCCAAACTATAAAAATATATAATTATTTAAACCGCACGGTCAATGGCGTACACGCAAAAAAATTCCAAAGTCCAAAATAGCGTATTGTTGGTCACTTTTTATATAATGAAAAGATGAATAAAAAGCGATCAAAAAGTCCGATCAATTAAAAATGGTACCGATAAAAACTTCAGATCACGGTGCAAAAAATGAGCCCTCATACCGGCCCGTACGCGGAAAGATAAAACATTTTAAACGTATACACTTTCCTACATGTAGTTATGATTTTTTTTAGAAGTAATGCAAAATCAAACCTATATAAGTAGCGTATCATTGTAACCATATGGAACTACAGAATAAAGATAAGATGTCATTTTTACCCAAAAATTTACAAAATGGCATTTTTTCTTCAATTTTGTCGCACAATTAATTTTTTTTCCACTTTGCCGTGGATATTTTGGTAAATTGACTAATGTAATTGCAAATAAGAACTGGTGGCGCAAAAAATAAGCCATAATATGGAATTTTAGGTGCAAAATTGAAAGCGTTATGATTTTTAGATGGTGATTAGGAAAAAATGAAAATACAAAAACGGAAAAACCCTGCGTCCTCAAGGGGTTAATGACCAAGCCAAATTTTTCAAATCTGGTATGTGTGTCTTCAAGTTGTAATACCTCTTACATGCTTTTACTTAGCGATGCGATTCTGAGATTGTTTTTTGGACTTTATATTAGTGGTAAATCTTTATTGATTCATGCATTTTTTTGTGAAAAACTCCAAAATATTGTGAAAAATTGGGAAAAAAAATGTTTTACTTTTTGTTATTGCATTCACTGTATGGTAAAAATGATGTTATTTTTATTCTGTGGGTTGGTACAATTATGGTGATACCCAATTTACATAGCTTTTTTATGTTCTTTTTCCTATTCTTAACAAAATCCTTTTTCCCTTTTTTTTTGTGTTGTCATGTTCTGACAGCCATAACTTTTTTTATTTTTCATCTAACGCCATTGTTTGAAGGCTTAATTTTTGCGGGACAAGCTTTACTTTTTCATGGTACCTTTTTTTTTTACTGCATTCACCGGGTGGGATATATACCATTATTGTTTTATTGTACAAGTCATAACGGATGTGGCAGTACTTATTATGTATAGGTTTGGAAGTTTATTTTTGTTTTTTGGGTGATAATATAGGGTTTTATTGGGAAATGGGCATTTATTTATCTATTTCTTTATACATTTATTTAAAAACCTTTTATTTTCACTTTTTACTGGTTATCTATTATCTGGAGCACAGTATAACTGTCAGTATACACTGTCTAACAGCCTGTGTGATCCAGCCTATGGCTGGACCTCACAGGCTGCGGTACTAGGCAGACAGGAGGCCATCATCTGGCCTCCTGCATGGCAACCAACTGGATCTGACGATCGCAAGATCGCCTTTGGTGGACAGGCGGAGCCCCCTCCCCCTGTCAACCCCCATAGATGCTGTGATCAGGACTAATCACGGCATCTATGGGGTTAATGCTGCCGAGACTGGTGCGATCCTGGTCTCGGCAGCTGCGGTGGGACCACGGCTGTGATTGACAGCTGGGTCCCGCCAGCGATCTCCTGCAGAGCCACGCAGTGTGAAGGAGGTCACTAGGACTTATGCATACGTCCAGTTGTGCTAACTAGCTAGCAGCTCGGACATATGCATACGTCCCAGGGCGGGAAGGGGTTAACATCCGTTTAGAATTAGGTCTGTTAGATGTTAATAATGGATCAAACAGAATGGAAGCTTCTAACTCTGATGTGAACATAGCCTAGGTATGACCAGGAATAAGATGAAAGCATAGAGCAGGGGTCTCAAACTGTTGCTCTCCAGATGTTGCAAAACTTCAACTCCCAGCATGCCCGGACAGCCGTTGGCTGTCCGGGCATGCTGGGAGTTGAAGTTTTGCAACATCTGGAGGGTCACAGTTGGAGACCACTGGCATAGAGAGAAAGCATACATGAATGGACGAACAGTAGTTCTGCACCGTAAACTTTATGTACTGCATGTAAGACAAAGTGAGTAGGAAGATTGTTAGAATCCAGTAGGGATCAGCATGGCGGCCAGCACTGCGCTGTGACTGGGAACCGGTTGTCAGGTTTTAAGGTTTTAGAGATGAAAATGGCTCCAGATGAGTGTGCAGGTCAGAGGAGAGCAATCCATACAGAAAAGGTCACAACAACAATGTCTGGGGAACAGCGGTCACTTAGATAAAGAAGGTCAATGTCAAAAAACAGAAATAACTAGTGTATGAAATTACTTTTTTTTTTTTGCTGGGCTTTTAGAAAACCTTAGAAAAAAAAAATTGCCACAGCTGAGATGATCTGCCACTGGTCTGACCAGCGCACAACATATCAACGATACTTGTCATTACACAGACTGTAGATTCCAGAATATTACAAAGCCTGGGATTTTTGGAAAAGGGAAACTAACTCACTGTTAGACTGGCTTCACGCTGCGTGGTTTGGCGCATAATTCAATTTAGGCGCCAATTTTCTAGGAAAATCCAGTTGCATTTTCAATATATCTGCTCGTAAAATACGAACAGAAACATTATGTTGTGTGAACCCAGCCTAAGGGTTAACGAGTACCTGTCATCAAACCATATTTTCTAAACTAACTCAGATTATATTCCCTAATTACTCCTAACACCCCTACTGCCCTTAACATTTTTTTCCAAGCTGTGTATCATACCTTTCCCCTTACTCACATTGTTTGAGCTCCCGGCAGGAGAAAGTGGGCGTTCCCCATCAGGCGCAACATCACTGAAGCCTTTGAGAGTTGTGCCCCACCATGCCCCGCACGCACTTCCTGAGTTTGGTCTCCTGCCAGGCCGGGAGGAGACAAAACTAACTGTTTGACTTGTGCAGAGAACAGAACAGAGCCACCTAGTGGCCGTTTTTTCAATCACATTAAAAACATGTAAAAGTTGAGAATTTTAACAGCAAATAAATAGCAAAGTGTCTTATAATTACATTAGGAACAATATATTAAAAGTTTAGTTTGGTGACAGGTACTCCTCAATTCACAAGGGCTAATCCAAGATATGCAGGTTTTCGCAGTGACAGACTTTTCGTAGCAGGATTAACATCACAGAAAATCCGCAGCAGATTGCATTGACTTTTCCGCTGCAAAAATTTCTCTGTGGAAAATCCGCCACGGGTAAAAGCTGCAGCTAGAAACTTGCGAAGGATCAGCCCTTGTGAACGTACCTTTATAAATGTTTTTGATGTATATGCAGAATAGAATAGGTATTTAATGTGCCAGTAACTGATAAAAATGCCTAAGCACCATATTATTCTTTATAAAACACTGAAAACCTCTTTAATAAATAAAAGAAAAGTTGCATTGAATCCTTTCCCTCAAAACGATATATTGGCCCTTATTTACTAAGAGTGTTGTGTAGGTTTCTTTGTGGGTTTTACTTCCCTACAATTTATTTTGCACAGTATTTACTAAGGTTTCCCTACATTTTCCACTTTCCCTACACTTTGCTTTTTTTACACCTGCTCTGATCTGTCTGGTTTTCCTCAGCTCAAACCCACCACATTTTCTGTGTAAACTTTAGTAAACACGCCCCTTTTCTGTGACCACATCCCCTTTTCCCGACGACCACACCCCTTTTTCGGGTTTTCTTAGCAAAATGGAGAGTTAGTTGGTTTTTTTTCAATTCAGACGCAATTTCAGGCGCACATTCAGGCGCAGACAGAATTTCAGGCGCAAATTCTGGTGCAGACAGAATTTCAGGCGCAATGCGCCTGAAACTGCCGCACAACTGGACAAAACATGTCGGGTTTGCAATAATAAATGAGGGCCATATTATGTGCTCAGCTCTTCCTGCTTTCACACAATGGGCCTCATTTACTAAGAGTTTCGGGTTTTTACTAGTGTGAAATGTTGTTTCAGACTTGTAGGATTCCTTTCTCCTTACTATGGGGATCACAGATTTTCAAGTTGGGAAATTTTTCTCAGCAACTTTTTTCTAGGTGGAAATTTCCAGCCATTTAATCACAGGATTTTCTGTGAATTCAATAGTAAATAGGTCGGGTTGTGAGACCACGCCCCTTTTTCGGCTTTTTACAATGCAATGTGGGGTTAGTTGGATTTTCCTGGTGCACACTGTCAGACAGTCTCAGACATGTCTCAGACACTGTGCACCAAAATATCTTGGAAGAACCCAACAAAAACTACCAGGTTTCAGCTTAGTAAATGAGGGCCAATGTCAGCAGACTGGATTGAACTTTCATGGCGACTGTGTCCCTTTAAACCAGTATTTGCTAACCAGCTGTTGCAAAACTATGACTCCCAGCATGCCCAGACAGCCAAAGGCAGATTTGGTGTGGATTTTACCTGGGGATTTGTACCAGTAAAACCAATGGTGTATTACATTACAGGGCAAATAGATAAGATTTTACAGATTCCCTTCACATGCTGCAGACATTGTCTATGCAGAGAAATAAACATGCATCAGTTGCGTCTGTTCCCTCGATTTAGGCTTTTTTCTTTAATGGTGTCACCAGGAGGGTAGGCTACAGAAGCTACAAGGATCCCACATTTCTACCCCTCACACTATCTATCCTTTCCAGCCCATTGCTGTCAGGACTATCCAAATCAGGCCCCCATCAAGTCCCCACTATCAGGCCACATTTTAATCCTATGAAGCCAGGCCACTTTAAAGGCCTTCAAGGCACCAGCCCACAAAGACCCAGACAGGACCCACTACAGTCTCCCCTGAGTTTAAGGACACCACAGTTAATCTCTAACAGGTTCAGCAGAGATATCCCACTTAAAAAGGCTTAAATAGGCCCACATCACTTCTCCCCGGCCACCAATCTTCCATTGCTTCCACTGCTTCCATCCCCTTTGCCGGCCTGCAGAAGGAAACCCTTACACAGTTCACAGCACTTTCCATTAGCACCTCTTCAGGGCCTCCTCAGCCTTTTAACACCTACCCAAGGCTCCTATGCAGGGCAGTGCAAAGTACAGTGACCCCTCGACCTATGATTGCCCCGACATACAATAATTTCAACATGTGATGGCCTCTCAGAGGCCATCGCATGTTGAAGGCAGCATCAACATACGATGCTTTTCTATGTCGGGGCCATCGCATAAACGGCTATTCGGCAGTGCTGACTGCTTCAGCTGCCACCGGATAGCCGCTTACGGTGCCCCGTGAGCTCCGGTGATGGTCTCCTACCTGTCCTCAGGGCTCTGGCACGTCCTCTTCGGGATCCTCTGCATCGTCTGCGCTCTCCATCGTCGTCATCACGTCGCCGCACAGGCCATCCTGTCATCCAATAGGAGCGGCGTGCGTAGCGAGGTGATGGCGGCGATGGCGAGCGACGATGCCAGGGAAACAGAGGCCTTGCCGGAGCGTCGGGGACACCCCGGGGACGCGGCGACAGCGATGGACGGCGACATCCCGGGCAGCGGTGACGGTCCGGAGCGGCGGGGACAGGTGAGTATAACTTTGTCTAATAGTGGTCTACATGCTGGGTGTTGTAGTTTTGCAACATCTGGAGGTCCGCAGGTTGTAGACCACTTTCCTATACTTTACATTGCACGGATCCCTCAACATGCGATGGTTTCAACAAACGATGGTCCGTTTGGAACGGATTACCATCGTATGTTGAGGGACCACTGTATTGGTATCACTATACACATTCCATGAAGCTGACTCTTTTGGATGCTATGCTAGTATCCTAGTATCATCACCTTTCCCTGTGGCTACACGCCTAGAAGACTGCAATTCAACATAACAGCCTGTCATCCAGTAGTTCCTGACACATACCAAGTTAACATATGTACAGTGCCTACATCACATACATTGACATACACTTAAATGCAAAGTCAAAATTCATTGAAAGCATCACTGAACAGTACTGTAGATGAAAAATGTCATTTTAGACAGTCAGTTCTTGCAAGAGAGCATATACAGTCCATCCTTCTTATAAGAAGGTTGCACACTGTATATAGGGGGTTCTGAAAATGAATAAAAATATAAAGGTTGTGCCCTACAATATATAAATTAAAGGAACCACTTAAGCCTCTTTCCATATATGCGTTGTCAGTTTTTTTTTTCCTTTGGTGCTGCAGAAACTGCATCGGAGGGAAAATGAAGAAAAAACTGATCATCCGGTGTCTCAGTTTGGACGTCGGATGATTGGACATGCCGGACCGGCACCGACAGGGAAACGCATCTTCCTGCGTTCCCCTTGTCCGGCGATCACAAACAATGGACGCCAGATGATGCACAACTGATGCCAACTGATGCACTTCTGGCATCAGTTGTGGCAATTTTCACACAATTTCACGGGAGATAAATGACGGGTATATGTAACTCTAGCCTTACATGCAGTATGTAAGAATATCATTTTCCATGTCAAAGTTGTCCATAGTCATCTGATGATTGATATTGGATTCATAATTATCTAAAGTTAAGGTAACAAGAGATACAAGGATAACGCACTCAGCACAGGCTTCAATACAGTAGATTAAGGCTTTATTCAATTTTGATGACGAACAGCTTGAATTAAAAGGACAGAGACACAGGGTGCTACAGTGATACAGGTGAGGCTGGGGGCTTTTACAGGGGTGGGAACAAGTTTCGTGCACAACCGTGCTTCCTCTGGCCTATAGGGGCCAGAGGAAGCACCATTGGGCGTGAAACTTGTGGCCTGAATCTATTTTTTGAAGCCTGCGGTGGGTTGTGCGTGAAACTTGTTGCCTGAAAAGCCTGCGGTGGCTGCGCTATCTCTTAGTACCTTAGTGTTTACCATTCCTGTATATCTTTGGATGAGAGTACCTCTGAGGCTCATTTTTATTTGTGGACAGATGCACGTGCTATTTGCTTTAAACACACTGGCAGAACTCTTGCTAACCAGTCACTAGCGGTGCCAGACTTTTTCTTTGTTGTTTAATTATCTAAAGTTGCTTGTAGTCTAAAGTTTAAAATATACCTGTAAAGCATGAAAAGCTCAGCCACTCCTAAAATATTTTTTAATAATAAGGATAAAATACATTTCCGAGTCTACTGTCAGCGCTGTAAGTGTGCTGTGTATGTGGTATACTTCTTTTCTCAGGAAAACACAGTGGTGCATAAGTAGAGGCATCGGTTATGTCAATGATTTACCCGCTTGAATAGAACATAACAATGACAGAGTCGTCTCATTGATGGCTGTATGAAAACAAGCTGGTGTCCTTTACAATCCCACTCAACCTCTTCATCCACATCAGTGAATGCAACACTGCACATTCACTATAGAGGACTGTGTCAGGAAAGTCCAGTCTTCAGCGCATTGTGCCCTTTAATGTCAAGTCTGCAAACAGGTAAACAGCTTCTGAAGTTATTTGAATTCTTCACCTGTATATCAGCAGTGACTGATGGACGCTGAACCATGCGTTACTAGTAGACATCTTAAATAGACATATACTGTGGCAAACCCCTTGAGGGCATTTCATGCATCACTCAACAGCCTAATCAATAGGCCATTCTGCTGTCTGTTCCAATCTTCTCTTACAACCTGCAGCACGTACCTGATCACCAGCTGGTGGTTAGTATTTGTGCCAGAATCGCGTAAAAATAAAAGATTTCTCATTTTTCGAATTTGTGAACATTTCTCTCAGATTTTTAAGTGATTGTTTCACATTACATTCATTAGTTGTAAAATGAATAATAGTAAATACAAAAAGAAATCTGGATTCCTACCATTTAGTTTCTATGGTTAATTAAGCAATTATTTTAATCATTTCTATAAATGTTTGTAAATATAGGAAAACAATAACAAAAATTCTCTGTTTTTAATTTTCTTATATTCTTCCATCTTCTCCAAGTTTTGATGGGGTTGTCTGGTGTTTTTATTTATTTTTTTAATGTAAAAAAAAAAAAAAACAGAAGTGATTCCACTGATTGATCTTCACTGCTTTCATTCTGATCTTACTCCTGTTTCATCTCAATATGGGACATGTGTCCACTTACTACCTACTGATTGGCTGTAGAAGTCACATGTCCTGTGTTAGTAGGGACCATGCATTAGAGAATAGCGGGGCATTTAAGTTAAAATGGGAATGGTAGGGGATCGGTAGGGAAGTATGATTTTTTTTTTGTTTTATTCTTAGCCATAAAGCTTTACTGTCATATATGTCACAGGGACATGTAAAAAATGTTAACCAGTTGAGTTTTTAGTGAGGAAACTCCATCAATCACTAGATATAGCTGTGCGGCAGTAACACACTTCACTCCCCAACGCAACACTCTGTTGGTCTGATTGCGGGTGATGGGCTCCATTTTAGTCTATGGATCCTAACAAGCCTTATATTTTGGTGTACAGAGTATGCAAGATGTCAGGGAGGCTCGCAACAATTTTAGACTGTTTTTCCTATTTACAAACTTCAACTAAATTTATTTTACAGCAACCACTGCAAAACATAAACCCCAGACCTAAGGATTCAAAGAAAATTAGTGAGATGTCATAATACTTAAAAAAAATGTATTCACAGTTTGCACAATTTTTCTGAGCTTATAGAGTTGACAGAAAACCAGATGTTAATGGATTGTATAGATGCTAGCTAATATAAATAGTGCCTGAGAAAGGCAGGGGATATTTATTGGCTGATAAATCCCATAGCTATGCTCACACCTTTAGGCTATGTTCACACATAAAATGTCTGCACGGAAATTACCTGACAGCGGAGTGCCGGCAGAACATGCTGATGCTAGGACCGTTCAGAAATGCATCGTCTTATGGACGACAATGCATTTCCGTGCGGACTTTCGGACATGTTTATTCTTTCTGCAGACTCCGTAATCGGGATTTTCCCAGCAGAAACATCTGCGGTGAAAATTCCGCCGTGTGCACAATGCAGCAGAATCCCATTGAAAGCAATGGAACTCTGCTGCTGTGAAATTCTAATGCAGAGTTACACTGTTGCAGAATTCTAATGTGGATATATATATATATATATATATATATATATATATATATACATATATATATATTTTTTTTTCCACCAAGTCACCAGTGTGCTGCTGTTTTCTATCATATATACATTATCTATCTATATACAGCAGGAGAATACAGCACACTGCTGGCGCAAAGATATAGATAAAACATGAGTATATAGATACAACATGAGAAGCTATTCAGCTATGGTGCAGTAAATGCAAGTATAAAATTGTGAAGTAATGAAATAGTGAGATACTTAGCTCGCAGTTTAGTGGCCAAATAGCTTGGACCGTCCCACCACGGTAAGGTGATCTCATTGGGACGGACCCTACACTATGAATATGCCTCTGTGTGAATAGAGCAGCATGCATTGCAGGATCTGGAGAATTCTTTGTATATATATATATATATATATATATATATATATATATATATATAAAACAGAAAACAGCAGCACACTGGTGACTTGGTGAAAAATGTATGGCTTTATTCACCAAACAATGGCGACGTTTCGGCTGCCTCTCACAGCCATTGTCGAGCCGATGGCTCGACAATGGCTGCGAGAGGCAGCCGAAACGTCGCCATTGTTTGGTGAATAAAGCCACACATTTTTCACCAAGTCACCAGTGTGCTGCTGTTTTCTGTTATAGGTATCGTCTGGGAGTTCTGGGACCAAGTACATCTACAGTAAGCACCTGCCTGAACTTTTTTTTAGTGCTGCCCGAACCTTTCTTTAAAAAAAAAAAATATATATATATATATATACATATATATATATATATATATATATATATATATATATATATATTATTTCATTTGTTTCTTTACTATAGAGAAGTAAAGATTAAATGACTAGACAGAGTTTGCAGCTGAAAAGCATCTTGTGTTGTGTGCCGTTATGTGCTGTATTTACATTTTGTGTTCCTTTTCATTGCTTTTACAGCATGTTCTATGTTCATTTTTTATTTACACAGACATCCTACCCTTTTAAGTACTCCATATACAGTATGCTACTGATTCCGCTTAGCCTGGACAGTATTTATAGACATAGACTGTAGAACTGTTATCACTTTACCCACACACACAAAAAATAAATAAAGAAATTAAGAAATCAATAGAGGAGGCCTGGTTGAGATTTTCAGAAGCCAGCACTAAATTTTGTCCTGTAATCACAAGGAGGATCACCTCTGGGAGTAATTTATGACTTTCCAACAAGGCAGAATAAATCAGCTTGTTCATTAGACTAAATACTTAAGGAAAGAGAACTAAGATCCCTTTATGTAAATTCAATAGGTTAAATGCCCTGTCATCTTATATTATATATATCTCGGACTCCCCCAAAGAATTTCACTGACTGATTTATAGACCAACCTGGCCCTTTTCACTATGAATAGTCTGTATATACAATCTCTCTATATAAATGTCTACACAGTATATGCCATTTATTATTGAAAGATATATTATTTACTATCATACACTGATTGTACGATCTATAATGCTTCAATGTTATATCCATAAATATAATACAATTTTTTGAAAAGTTATAAGCACTATGATTTATGTATAGTGTGTACATAGGTACTTTTTTTATTTTTTTATGTACACTGATTTAAGAGAAATTGGGAGAGCAGTTTTTTCATCCAAAAGCTGTTTACTGTCAGGCTATAGAAACATATGGAAATCACTCCACATGTAGTATTTTGGCTAATGTTGATTTTTAAAATGTCGCCCTAAAAATACAGGCAAAATAAAGGGTTAGAACAACCTAAGTAAAGAAAGACTGATTACAATTGTAATAAATACCAGAACGGATGCCACTACTACAACATAACTGTGTGTTTATCCCACTTTTGTAACATGACTGCTTTATCCTCCTATGCATTACTGTGTGAATGATTCCATTACTGTGACTTTACTGTTTGTATTATTCTACTTCTGTGATATCACTGTGTGTATTATCCCACTTCTGTGACACCACAGTGTGTATTATCCAGGGGCATAAAGGAGATCGACATAATCATGTTCAGAACATACTGAACATTGGAGATGAGCACATTTTTGAAAAATTTGATTCGGGCGATTTGCCGTATTTTCCGTAAAATTTTGGTTCGGTACAAATTTATTTGCGGTGAATCTGTATTAAAAATGGCTATTTCTGGCCTACAGAGAACCTCAATAGGGGTGTAGAACACTTTGCCTTGCTGTAACACGCATAGGGTATGTGCTGCGTTGGTGAAATAATACTGTTATTCAGTATGACATGCAGATTAGAGGCATTGCTATTAGAAACACAGTCACAGAGCAGCACAATGACAGAGCCTGGAGGTGGCATCTGTATGAGGACACCATATAGTGGCTGAATGACAACACGTGGAGGTGGTGGCAGCATGAGGAGACCACATAGTGGCTGACTAACACAGCATGGAGGTGTTGGCAGCATGAGGAGACCATATAGTGGCTGAATGACACAGTGTGGAGATGTTGGCAGCATGAAGAGACCATATAGTAGCTGAATAACACAGCGTGGAGGTGTTGGCAGCATGAGGAGACCATATAGTGGCTGAATGACACAGGGTAGAGGTGTTGGCAGCATGAGGAGACCATATAGGGGCTGAATGACACAGCGTGGTGGTATTGGCAGCATGAGGAGATCATATAGTGGCTGAATGACACAGTGTGGAGGTGTTGGCAGCCGGAGGAGATCATATAGTGGCTGAATGACAGAGCGTGGAGGTGGTGGCAGCACGAGGAGACCATATAGTGGCTGAATGACACAGAGTGGAGGTGTTGGCAGCATGAGGAGATCATATAGTGGCTGAATGACACAGCATGGAGGTGGTGGCAGCATGAGGAGACCATATAGTGGCTGAATGACACAGCGTGGAGGTAGCGGCTGCATGAGGAAACCATATAGTGACTGAATGACACAGCGTGGAGGTAGCGGCAGCATGAAGAGAACATTTAGTGGCTGAATGACAAAGCTTAAAGGTGGCAACAGCCTTACGAGACCATAGGGCTTCACAATTGAAAAGATTAAAGATATTTTTTGAAGATTTCAAATAGATGAACCTAAAAAGTTGTATTTAATGTGCCAGCAGCATGAGGAGACCACATGGTGGTACAATGACACAGCCTGGAGGTCGCAGAAGCATGAGGAGACCAAATAGTGGCTGAATGACACAGCCTGTAGTTGGCGACAGCATGAGGAGACCATATAGTGGCTGAATGACACAGCCTGGAGGTGGCAGCAGCATGAGGAGACCATATAGTGGCTAAATGACACAGCCAGGAGTTGGCGGCCTCATAAGAATCTCACTCCCTTCCCTATCAGTGCTTCTAGGCTTGATTTGGGCTTAAGGTGAATCACTGCTGTAATAAGCTTTTCTGTGCAACACAATGCTCTCTGTCCCTCTCTCTCTCTGTAATCTATCTGTATCTGTAATAGAATGCTGATGTGACTAGCCGCAAGATGGCTGCCGATCATATAGGGCTGTGACATCACAGGGGTGGCTGGCTGCTGATAGGCTACATATTGCATGTGATTCAGGGTCATCCCGCCGACCCTTGTTCCTGCCTTCCCAGAGTTCCTTGCCCCATGTCGTCACTTGTGGATCCACCATTTTAGATGCCCTGGAGCCTTGATTGCACTAAATGGAGTTTAATGAAGTGATTTGCGCAATCGAATCGCGGTGATATTTGCATTCGTTGCAAATCAAATTTTTTCTGAAATTTGTAACGAATTCCGATTCGTCAGATTCGATTCCCTCATCCCTACATGATTAACATGATTGAAGATTTTGCTATAAGGCTTCATGGTAACTTACCTGCATCTGTGACTATTCAGCATCTTGCTCACAGCAATAAAGAATGATCTATGTAGCTCTCATGTTTGATGCATGCTATCTGAAGCTATATGCTTCCTTATATGATGCCTGAGCAAGGCATGATGGGACATGCAGTTACCAGAATTACTGCTTGTAGACAGTGGTTTTGGCAGTTATTATCAGGCAGAAAGTTATTATTAATAATAATAATAATAATTTTAATATTAATAATTACATAAATAAAACAATACCTTGAAATCACAGTCACTTTTACGGGTCCTTTTTAGATCTGGCAAGTTGAGTAAAACATTTTTCACACATATTGAATACTGAAAAATTTATGACTTTTCAAAGCCACAGTTTACGGGGGTTTGGTATAAACAGATTGAGAAATGTGCACCATAGACATAAATAACTGAATTTAGAAAGGACAATTATAAGACCGAACCACTACAGACATTTTCGCAAAGCAAATAAAAACCTCTTTGTTCTCCTATACGCCTTTACAACGGATTATGTACTCTTTCCACAAATTGCTGTACTATCGGGATTACTGGGGATTGTACTAGTGACCATTGCAATCATTTTGTCAGTAATGCTCTTTTAAACTGGGCACGGTGCCTTGCCCTAGAAATTTACCATGGTCATCTTTGGCTATGAAAAGCCCTTCTTGATTACAGGACCTATGTACAACACCATGCTAAGTAATCACTTGTCTGCTCCCCACCACGGACATCTTTATTGTAATAATGCATGGACATTTACCGTACATGCACAAATGGGGTATGAAAGCCGCCAGCTTCTATTTAAAAAGAACCACAAATAAACCTATGTGAATTCATAACCACAGAATTAACATTCTAGTGGACTAAAGTGAATTTTATAAAAGCAACTAAGCCCCCCTATTCCTACGTCAATAATACTATATTAGTAAGCATGACAGCTGACAATGCAAATAATTTACTCTTACTGGAGATTCCACTAATTCCAATTTAAGTCCTGTACTCTATCTAGACAGTAATGCTACGTTCACACTGCGCCATTCTGAGCAAAGAAGTTTGCTTGGAAATTTCACTTCAGCAGCCTCCCATTGTCTTCAATGGGATTCTGCTGCACCATCCACACTGCAGAATTAACACAGCAGAAAATTCCATTGTGGAATATTAAATTCCATATTCCACCAAAAGAATGAACACACAGATGACAGAATGTGGTTTTGGGCAGATAGTTGGACAATCTCAACTCCTACTTCCATACAGTCATGGCTGTAAATGTTGGCACCTTTTTTTCTAGAAAATGAAGTATTTCTCACAGAAAAGGTTTGCCGGCACCCCTAGTCAGGGGGACAGAACGGGCAGCGGCGCCGATAGCAAAGGGGAGAGAAGGGCCGGCAGCAGGGCTCTAGACCCCAGGAAAGGCAGAGGGAGAGAAGCAGGCAGCAACAGCCTCTCTCCCCCTGCCTTTCCTGGGGCTGTATCGGCGTATAACACGCACATGGACTTTAGGCTAAAAATTTTACGGTAAATACGGTACATGTTTAGTCCTTTTTGTGTGTGTTGGAACTAAATCAAAAAAGTGAGGAAAAAAGCAAATTGGACATAATGTCACATCAAACTCCAAAAATGGTCTGGACAAAATTATTGGCACCCTTAATATTTGGTCGCACACCCTTTGGAAAAAATAACTGAAATCAGTTGCTTCCTATAACCATCAATAAGCTTCTTACACCTCTCAGACGGAATGTTGGACCACTCTTCCTTTGCAAACTGCTCCAGGTCTCTCTTATTGGAAGGGCTTTTTCCCAACAGCAATTTTAAGATCTCTCCACAGGTGTTCAATGTGATTTAGATCTGTACTCATTGCTGACCACTTCAGAAGCGCCTTGTTGCCATCCATTTCTGGGTGCTTTTTGATGCATATTTGGGGTCATTGTCCTGCTGGAAGACCCAAGATTTCAGACGCTAACCCAGTTTTCTGACACTGGGCTGTACAGTGCGACCCAAAATCCATTGGTAATCCTCAGATTTCATTATGCCTTGCACACATTCAAGGCACCCAGTGCCAGAGGCAGCAAAATAACCCCAAAACATAATTGACCCTCCACCATATTTCACTGTAGGTACTGTGTTCTTTTCTTTGTAGGCCTCATTCAATTTTTGGTAAACAGAAGAATGATGTGCTTTACCAAAAAGTTTTATCTTGGTCTCATCTGTCCACAAAATGTTTTCCCAGAAGGATTTTGCTTTCATTTTGGCAAAATGTAGTTCTGCTTTTTTCTCTGTGTCTGCAGTGGGGTCCTCCTGGGTCTCCTGCCATAGCGTTTCATTTCATTTAAATGTCGACAGATAGTTTGCGCTGACATTGATGCTTGAATATCTTTGCAACTTGTTTGGGGCTGCTTATCCACCATCCGGACTATTCTGTGTTGACACATTTCATCAATTTTTCTCTTCCGTCCACGCCCAGGGAGATTAACTACAGTGCCATGGGTTGCAAACCTCTTGACAATGTTGCACACTGTGGACAAAGGCAAATCTAGATCTCTGGAGATGGACTTGTAACCTTAAGATTGTTAATATTTTTCCACAATTTTGTTCTAAAGTCCTCAGACCGTTCTCTTCTCTTTCTGTTGTCCATGCTTAGTGTGGCACACACAGACACATTGCAAAGTGAACTTCTCTTCTTTTTTATCTGCTTTCAGGTGTGATTTTTATATTGCCCAAACCTGTTACTTGCCCCAGGTGACATTAAAGGAGCATCACATGCTTGAAACAATCTTATTTTTCCACAATTTTGAAAGGGTGCCAATAATTTTGTCCTGACCATTTTTGGAGTTTAGTTTGACATTATGTCCAATTTGCTTTTTTTCCTCCCTGGTTCCTTGGTTTAGTTCCAATACACACAAAGGGATTAAACATATGTATAGCAAAACATGTGTTACTGCAATCCTTTCCTGTGAGACATACTTCATTTTCTGGAAAAAATTCAGGGGTGCCAACATTTACGGCCATGATTGTAAATTAATCTCAATAATCCAAACCTGTATGCAATATAAAGTGACAAAATGTAACAAGCACATCATTCTCTGAATCCAAACTATATCAACACTTCTATTTATTTTTTCCTTGAACAAGCACACATGCTCTTACCCCCAAAACCTCCACTCCTCCCCCACCTTCATGCTAAATATGTCTATAAAATGAAAAAAAAAAAAAAAAAAGGCAAAATAAATGCTACAATCAAACCACATGTGTTCCTAGGATGGCATCTGTGCTCCCCAGGGGAGTACACAAGGGGTAGTTTCATGGGATTGACAGCCCCCCTTGCACTGTTCAGTTGTATCACTGTCAGCAAACACTGTAATATATAGCCATCTTGTTTGTTTTTTGTTTCTTTCAACACCATTGTGCCCTTATTGATAAAGTTCTACACATGACCCTGGTCCATGCCCCTGGTTTATATGTATCATACATAGTTTGTTTTTTAAATTGGCCTGTTGATGGGAAATAGTGTTTTGCTATTCAAATACATAATTGAGATTAATTGTGTGTTTGGATAGACTAACATATTCCCCATCCACAGGCCAATAATAAAAAAAAAATATATATATATATATATATATATATATATATATATATACACATATATATATATATATATATATATATATATATATATATATATATACATTTATGGTCGGAACCTTCTGCCTGCTCTGGATCTTAGAACCCACCCTTCCCTTAGGATCTCTAACCAAACCCTCTTTATCCTATGAGCGGCTAGTGGTGTGCCCGAGCCGCCGTCGGGGGTACACCTAAAGAGGGCACACCCTGAGAGTGTAAAATTTAAAGATCTTATCAAAAAAGGGGGAGGGATGGGTGGGAACAACACGCGAACTTGAGTGCCTGAGAGGGGCCCGGGCCAGCGCTAAATAGCGAAGGCTACGGGCCCCTCCCATAAACCCAGGCTGTCACTCAGCCTTTTACTTATGGTCAGAACCTTCCGCCTGCTCTGGATCCCCACCACCCTTCCCTTCGAATCTCTAACCAAACCCTCCTTATCCTATCAGCGGCTAGTGGTGTGCCCGAGCCGCCATCGGGGGTACACCTAAAGAGGGCAAAAGACATCATAACTTAGGAACAAGTTTATTTAGAAAACCAGAGATTTCACAGCTGAGATCATTTCATTCTGAGGATCATGAATATAAGACAAAAAACAACCCGACCTCCATCTGCCCAACCTCTTAATCACATGTGCTGGGACATGATTACTGGATGCTGCCGAAGCTGCCCCAATCTTAAATGAATGTCCTGAGAACCGAGATGCATCCACTCGTAGTGTTCTAAGTAATGTTCTAATGTGAGTTACAAATACACTAGTAGTAAGTGCTTTATCCGGAAAGGGTAGCAAGGGCTCTAAAGGGGATACCTCTCCTCAAAATGACAAGAATTCTTTAAAGACCTCCACTGGACACCAATCATGACCAGTGGCAAAATATGGCACTATAACGTCACTCAAAGAAGTTTTGGTGGATCGGAGTGACAGTTGTGCATGTTTAAGGTAAACTTGCAACTGCCTGACCTGTACAGATGTTCTCCCCACATGAGAGCTAGTGAACTCCCCTGGCCTGAGAAAACCATAAAACGCCAGATATATAGCCGTCTTCAAGACTTTACTGCGGAGGCTACCAAATGGGTTGGAATCCAACAGAACAGATAGTTGTCTGAACAGACATCCCGAAATCGGCAACCTCTGGCGTTCGATGATAGGCCTAGATTTCTGCACTCCCCTCAAAATGGATCGAACTGCATGTGCTGAAAATATGGACTCCACCCCTGGGTTTTCTAAATCGAAATAGTGCTGAATCCCTGCTAGATATTGCTTAATCGTGTCATGACTGGCAAAAAACCACAAATGTAAGGATATGAGAGATGATATTCTGATCTTGTAACAGAAAGCGTTTCTTGAACTCGCAATAAACCTTCCACGCATGAGCATACACCTTTGCTGTATTCTTAGATAAAGCTTTATTGATCAAATCTTTTGTCACATACATCAAACGATTCAATTCATCATCAGATCTGCAAGTAGCCGAACTGGTGTGGCTATTGTGTCCGTACCAGGCATGACCTGAAAGAAAAGACTTATGTTAGCACGTGATAAAGCGTCCGCTTCTACGTTCTTTGAACCTTCAATATGCTCACATGAAATGCGAAAATCATATTTTAACGATAACCAGGTTAATTTCCGAGCGAACAACATGATGAAGTATAAGTATATTAATGGCCCATACAAAAAATATGGAGAAAAACTGTTCCAGGTTAAACCCCCCCAAAGGACGAGGGGGCACTCCCTCCGTCTGGAGAAGAAAAAGTTTAGTCTCAAGGGACAACACGCCTTCTTTACCATGAGAACTGTGAACTTATGGAACAGTCTACCTCAGGAACTGGTCACAGCAGGAAAAATTTACAGCTTTAAAACAGGATTAGATACATTCCTGGAACAAAATAACATTAATGCTTATGAAGAAATATAAAATCCCATCCCTTCCCCAATATCGCGCCACACCCCTACCCTTCAATTCCCTGGTTGAACTTGATGGACATATGTCTTTTTTCGACCGTACTAACTATGTAACTATGAATGGTGACCTGGATTTCCCTTTCTTGATAATCTCCACCACCGCTGCATTGTCTGAAAAAAACTTAACTGATTTCCTAACCCAAAACTTACCCTATACAAAAGCTGCCGCAACTATGGGAACAATTTCAAAAAGAGCAGAAGTGGTGGAAAAATTCTCAATCTGTACCACTTCCTCTGGCCATGGTCCTGCTATCCAATGTGAGTCCCAAATAACTCCAAACCCTAAAGGGGAGGCATCCGAAAAAATCCCGAGGGTGGATGCTCCTAATACTGGGAAAAGAATGAAACACCATTCCATGAATTGAGGAAATGGAACCACATCATGAGATCTTTCATTGCATCATCGTTTAACTATATCATAGCCTGTTGGTTGGCAACTATTGAAAAAAACTAAGTAAAGTAAGCAATCTGGACACAAAGGAACGCCCTTGAGGAATTATTTGTGTCGCTAAATTTAACATACCCAGCAACCTTTGTAACTCTAACTTAGTGCAACAGTGATTCCTTATGAACGCTTCCATGATTTGCTTAATGCGAGCCAATTTGTCCGTCGGTAACCTTGCCTCCATCTTACCCGTATCTAAAATGATACCTAGGAACGTAAGAACATGACTGGGACCTACCACTGACTCCAGGATCCAATGCAGGGCTGCTGCAAATTGATCAAAGAGCCAGGGGCTACTTTTTTCCCCGAATGTAAGTTTCGTGGCGAAATAGTAATTTTCCTGCCATTGAATCCCGAACCATTTCCACAGCTTCGGCCGAATGGGTAGTAGTTTGAATGCGTCCGTTACGTCCGCCTTGGACAGCCACGCACCTGCCCCTAATTCAATGATAATTTGTATGGCTTGGTCGACAGAGGTGTATTTGATTGAATATTCCTCAGACGGAACCAACAAGCTAGGAATAGCACAAGAATAAGGCGCTGACAGATCATACACAAAACGTTTTTTATTTGAAAATTTTCCTATCACCCCACCCACTGGACTAATACGCCACGTGTCAAACGGAATTGCCCGAAAAGGTCCAATGACATAGCCCTTCTCAACTTCTGTCTGAATAAGCGTGGTAACCGCAACCGGATCCCTTGAAGCTGACTGCAGATTCCGACATGTATGAGGTTGCTGAGGTACCGCCACCATACCTGTGTGGAACCCCTGTCGGAACCCCTGCAACAGCCACCAGACCCATGAAGGATCTGGGTGCTGCCGCAGGAACGCCGACAAAGTCTCCACATTTACCACGCCTAGTCAGGCATTCTTCTGCGGGCACTGAGTTTTTGAGTGAGCTCTAAAGCACTGCGAACAGACATGGAGAAGTCTACATTGTGAATAATTGCACGTGGAACAATTATAATTATTGCACACCTGTGCCTTACCTAAATATTTAATTGGCCTACCTAGTTTATCCAGACCTGCTGCTGTTTTTTGCTGAAATCCTGCGGAAGTAGCTGTGCCTTTGGTGCCACTGGTCTCGGCTTGCGCATTCTCTTGCCCACACCATGCCGTGGTATGAGCAATGGAATTGCATTTGGCACATGCCGGGGCTTTGAGTCCCGCAAAATGACGGCAAAACAGCTCAGTATCCATTTCCGCCCAGTCTGTCTTATGTTGAAACTTAAATAGAGCTGCTGCAGCCTTTGCTGCAAATGATAGATGATAATCATAGAAGGCTGTCCCTCCATACTTATGCCCTAAATCAGTAAGTTTCTACAAATATATATCAAGTTCTTCCCTGCGCTGGGGATAGACAGAGCAAATCACATCACAGTACACACTGAATGCAAGCATAAACTCTGGTAAAGTCAATTTATGGTTTAACTAAACGTCCTTACTCTTAAGGATGATGGACACTTCGCCACAAGCAATAGTCTTGCTGTCCGCCAGATCCTGTGATGCAATGAGTAACAAAGCTAGATTTATGTCTTTTCCTTCCAAAATATCCTTACGGATATTTTGGGGAATGAAATGGGCCGGAAGAACTCGGGGTGACATGGCCACAGTACCTGACGAACCGACTTGTGACGGAGTCGACACCCCCATTGGCTGCGAGGAACCTCCTGAAGATGAACCCGCCGTATCTGTGCTCCCTTGCACTGGCATTCGTAAAGTCGTAGGTGCTGGGTTTGCTGCACTGCCCGACATCACTGCCGAAGCTAATTTGGTGTCCATAGAATCCATCCTGTTCCTGAATTCCGTCATGGTCAAGGAAAAACCTCCCATCATACCGTGCAGCTGGGTTACCGCTGCCTGTATGGAGGACAGCTGATCTACCGGCTGGCTCGGACCCGAATTATCCGCCATCATAATACGGTATAGCTCCGCCTTTCTAGCAGGGGCGGGAAACGGAACCCCTCCTCTGCGCAGCTCGGTTGTGATCTTGGGAATTGTCCAATTCCTGTAAGATGCCGAACTACCGTGTTCGGAACCCCTGGACGGAGTCTCAGGTACCGACAACTGGTCTTTGATATCCAAGTCGTGAGGCATACCTAGGAAATCACCCGAACCCCCCCCCCCCCAAACGACGTGAAAAACCGTACAAGGAAATACTGTCTGTTAACTATGAACCATAAACACCCGTTACAGCTTTGTATCAAACGTGAGTTGTCACATACCTGAGGCACTTCATGTACCTGGAAATCAAAACACACCTAGACCGATGATACGGTATACGGGATGAAAACGCACCTGCCAGTCTCATGCGGTCTAATTCAGAGACAGCCGTTTCAAACCCGACGGGGCAGAACGCAACATCGGGACCTCGCTTGCAACAGTGCCTGTAGCCGTGACAGTACTTTCGTGCCCCACCTGTAGCCGTGACAGGTATACCCGGAACCATCCAGGAAGCAGATTGCTGTGATCGGGCTAACAACAAAATTCCTGAAGCCGTGTCAGGTTATAGCAACAAAGTTTGTGCACTCGTGACCCAGCCACCGATATCGGGCACCAGCATGTTATTAATGCGCTAATCCCGTTCCATGAAACTTTGTGAATTACCACTTGTGTCCAAAGCCCCCCCACTTTTTTTTATTTTTATATACCCCTACACTCAATGACCACCCATTACCTTACCAAAATGTACTTAACCACCTAAAATCCTAACCACAGCAACAGTTACACCCCCTTATCAACGGAGCCATGTTCCACCTCTTGACCAACACACCCACCTTCACTAATAGTAACCTTCTGCTGAATCGCACTTGAGTCTTGACCAGCTGCAAACGCCGCAGCTTGAATTAGAAACAGATAGGGGCAGATCCATCAAGCCTGCCCAGAGGAAAAGCCGCCAGGCTGCCCATAGCAACAAACCAGACCGCCCCCCTCATATCGCAGACCTTGTTAAAAGACAGAAGCGATCCAATTGGCCGCCACGGACAAGTCAGCAACCCCCCACCCGCAGAGGCCCCCATAAATCCCCCCCTAAACACAGGACTATCTACTGCCTACCAGAATCCACCAACCTCACTCCAATTCCTGGCCTTGCTCCAGAAGAATCTAGAAGGTGAAAGAAAATTGTTATACCACCGATCCTAGTGACATTGACTATCATCCAACCGACCTGCCACCCTAAGTACAACCATAGATAGATATGACCAATGTACCCCTACCTATCTGGAGCCTTGACTGCTCTGGAATTAAGTCCATAACAATTATACCATAAATTCCCCTACGGATATGACGAATCTATCATACCTGTGCGTCATGAAGTTTGTTGCTCTAAAAACGTGTCAGTCGCTAACAAACCCCTATCTTATTCATATAACGTGTGACGGATAACAGAAAGCAAAAGAGAAGGGGGGAAGAAACCCCCCCCCCCCTCCCCATACAGTAAGTGCAGAAGGGCGAAATTTCGACGGCCAGTGGCCCTGCTGGGACTGACATACATTGCTGATCTTAACACACATATGTAAATGCAAACATACCTACCCCCACCAGTATATATACCTATACATATGCTACCTGTCTATCAAATTCCCGTCCTTCAACCCAGCAATCCCTGGACACCTAAGCTACTTGACTTGTTCCCCTCCCCCCCTTATCGTTATCACCCACGTACTGCATGAACCAGCATGCCCCCCGTCGGTGACAGTGCGAGAGTGTAGGCACCAGGATATGTCCGTACATTTCAGCCCTGTGATGAAACCATTGTGACATGTGTGGCCCGTCATTACTTAAGCATACACCATCACATGCCCGTTCCCTGCGACCAGGGACCATGTACATTTACTGCAGCCCTGCCCCCATCTCACACAGAGAGATGCCGCGCCGTCACATCACGCCGCTGCCGCGGGGGAGACCCAGACCGCACAGCCTCCACCACAGCACGGCGCCCTGAAGCCCCGGCACCCCGAACCGCTTCTCAATTCCTGACGGCAGGATGCGGTCACTCAGCACCCAACATCCCCGTCAGTCCCGTGCTGTGATGCCAGGGAGCCGCTCGTGCCTGCCGCAGACCCAAACCCACGTACCCTTCTTTCTCAAGATTGCATCCAGCAGGATGCCAGACCGCTCCTATGCCCATCACCACGGCGGAGGCCCGGAATGAAAGACTCACCCGATCTGGACCCGAATGCCTCTCCTTCCCACGTGGTCACTCTGCTACCGGAAGTCCACAACAACAACACGCGCGAATGTGAGTGCCTGAGAGGGGCCCGGGCCAGCACTAAATAGTGAAGGTTACGGGCCCCTCCCATAAACCCAGGCTGTCACTCAGCCTTTTACATATATGTGTGTGTGTGTTTTAAAAA
This sequence comes from Hyla sarda, assembly GCF_029499605.1. Classification (NCBI taxonomy): domain Eukaryota; kingdom Metazoa; phylum Chordata; class Amphibia; order Anura; family Hylidae; genus Hyla; species Hyla sarda. Next base: position 101,073,842 of record NC_079191.1, on the reverse strand, counting down.
CACAAACAAACAAAAGACATGCCTTATTCCTGCTTTTTCAAGTGTCAGGTCAGATCTCAGAGGACAATGTAAGAAGGAACTCTTAGGACATCATCTGGTTCAGGCCACAATCGGGAGAAGCACAGTCTCGGTTTGCAGTAACATTTGTCTTGTCTGGCGCTCCGCTGACAGCAGTCTGGTCTCTGCACGGGAAATGATTGCTTTTTGCAGCTTTGCCTGCCTCGACGCATGTTATTTACAGTGTGAGGAAGTAAATTTGTTGGAAGGAATGATTGAATGTTTTAGCACTTTGGGTAATGACCTTTTTTGAATAAAGAGTAAAACATGGCTTAGAACTGTACAGGATGCGCCGAACAGTCATTTTCCTGGAGACAGCCCATACATAATTTAACACAAGTGGCAATCATGTTGGCTTCAACAAAGCTACAATTCTGTTGTCTGTTTCATGAAGAGTGACTGACTTCTGACCCACGATATATATACAGTACATAAACTGTATATTTTTAAAGCTCCATTGTGAAAAGTGTCTATGCAGCAATGCCCCAGCTGACTACTGTAAAGTCATGTATTATGCTAATATACATATATTACGGACTTGCATCCTATTATGCTTTTTTTTGTGCATAATTCATATACTAAAAGAATGTTTTTCAATCATTATGCCTTTATTCAGTCCTTGGATGAAAAATAGGCTTAGACTAAGCAGCCCATTTTTTTGGTAGGGGTCCGACTACTGGGACCCCTACTGATCACCTTGGTTCAAGTGGCTCTGAAACCTTTTGCAAAGTTCCAACTCCCAATATCCTTGTAGAGCCTCAGGTATAACACCTGGAGAGCCAGATATCGGGAAACAGTTTCAACCATCATCCCTGTAGATCTTACAAGTGACTACATCTCTGATGGGACAGTCAGGAGAATACACAATGATATTAGTGACTCACAGGTGATGTCTTCTGTAGTTTTTATATTCCAGATACAGGGACTTTTTCCAGCTACATCTCTCCTCTTTCCTTCTCCAGGACTCCTATGCTACCCCTCTCAATATCCCTATGTCCTCCTCCAGAATCCTCAGCCTCCCCCAGGCCCCTTTGTTCTCCTCCTTCAGATCCCTTTGTCCCCAGACCCCTCTGTCTCCTCCAGACCCCTATGTTCTCCTTCCCAGACCCCTATCCTCCTCAACCCCTATTCCCCCAGATCCCTCTGTCACTTCCCAGACCCCATTGTCCCATCCTTCAAACCCTTCTGACCCCCCCCCCCCCAAGACCTCTATGTCCCCCCAATCCCCTCTAGGCGTGATGATGTTTCTGGAAGAAGACAGACATGTTTTCTCAGGGTGTATCCACACATTCAGGTTACTAGATACAAAGCCAGGGATCAATTAGAAAAGAAGAGATGTCTCAGTCTTTTCTTTATACATGCCCTCCATTTGTGATCTGTTCCTGACTTTGTATTCAATATTTGCTATTAAAAGCCTTAATGTCTGGACATGTCCTAAACCTGGACAGTCCCGTTTTAATCTAACAATTTATTGACAGACTCTCTGGAATCTAATAATGGCTACAGATTTTTTTTTTATAAATCTTAAAAACTGATCTAGAAGCGCAGTGCAGATGGTTATGTATAGATATTATTTGTGTCATTGTGTATGTGTGCTATTCGAAGCACAAACTCCAGAAATAGAGATCCCTTCTTCTTTCTTGGCAGTGGATTGTCAGAGTACAGAAATAAACATTGCCTTTCTTTATTTTGAACTCTCCGAGTCAGTACTTCATTCACACTTATTTAGAGACAACAAAGGGTTTTGTTCAGCTCTCTCATATACAGTATTCCCTGCTGGCCACATACATTTACAATAATACTCAATGGATTGTTTTTGTAGAGTCACTGGTCACATGAGAGAATATCTTGGTTTATCCAGGTTCTGTGTAATCTTACTGTATTCTTCCATGTCGTTCTCTTTGTACATTTATTGAATAATCAAAGGGAATGTGTCTCCAATTTTGACCGCATTCAAACTGCTAAGACTCTAGATGTGTAAGGATAATCTATGTCTAAACATACCTGTGTTGGATTGGTGTCACCATTAAAATCCTTAGTAAACATGTGTAACATAACATAATATACAGTGATGTGAAACAAATCCTCACCTGTATATGCCCCTATATGTATGTTTATTTGTATGTCTCCATAGCAATGAAAAAATATTCAAAGGGAACCAAATATATGAATATATAACATAGAGCATCAATTTGTTACTGCAAAATAGAGACTTATAATGCTAGGCTGAGTTCACACTGAGTCAATGCAGTCAACTTCTGTTAAAACAGGATGGCAAAGTATACTGTGACCCTCTATAGCGAGCCCCATTCACTTAAATGGCAGAATGTAGTCAGCTAGTAGTCAGCTTTGTTCCATTGTTCATTTTGCTTCCAGCTTGTATACATTTAATTTTCTGGACTCAGTAGTGCAACTGACCATGCTATGTGTGTCCATCAAATTAAACATGTAGGAGAGTGGCCAAAACATAGGCACTAGCTTTAGGGCTATTAATGTGAATGGGGCCCTGTGCAGTGTGTTTCAGTATGTTTCAGCATCTTTGTTGTATGGCTGGGGCACACTGCATTAACACCTTGTGAATCCAGCCTTAGTCATCAGTATGATAACACAAGATAATATCAGTCATGTATTTTATGCATACAGGGTCCTGGTCAGTATTGTTCACCAGCTTCTAGCCAGTATTATTTATCATAAGAGATGAGTGAACTTTTGAAAAGCCTCAATAGGGGTGTAGAACATATGGAGTGTGCTGGGGTAGTGAAATAATACTGTTATTCAGTATGACATGCAGATTACAGGCATCATTATTAGAATCACTGCTGGAGAGCAGCACAATGACAGAGCCTGGAGATATTAGCAGCATGAGGAGACCATACAGTGGAGATCAAAAGTTTGGACACCTCAGGTAAAAATTTGTATTAAGGTCAATAAAGAAGCCAAGGAAAGATGGAAAAATCTCCAAAAGGCATCACATTACAGATTAGACATTATAATATGTCAACAAAAGTTAGATTTTATTTCCATCATTTACACTTTCAAAATAACAGAAAACAAAAAAAAATGGTGTCTGCAAAAGTTTGGGCATGCTGCAGAATTTAGAGCATGCACTGCCCCCTTTGCAAAGCTGAGACCTGCCAGTGTCATGGATTGTTCTCAATCATCATCTGGGAAAACCAGGTGATGTCAATCTCAAATGTTTTAAATGCCCAGACTCCTCTGACCTTGCCCCAAAAATCAGCACCATGAGTACTTCTAAGCAGTTGTCTAGAAATCTGAAACTGAAAATAGTTGACGCTCACAAAGCTGGAGAAGGCTATAAGAAGATAGCAAAACATTTTCATATGTCAATATCCTCTGTTCAGAATGTAATTAAGAAATGGCAATCATCAGGAACAGTGGAGGTTAAAGCAAGATCAGGAAGACCAAGAAAATATCAGACAGAACAGCTCGCAGGATTGTGAGAAAAATTCAAAACCCACATTTGACTGCACAATCCCTCCAGAAAGATCTGGCAGACACTGGAGTTGTGGTACACTATTCCACTTTAAAGAGATACTTGTACAAATAAGGTCTTCATGGAAGAGTCATCAGAAGAAAACCTCTTCTACGACCACACCACAAAAATCAGCGTTTGGACTTTGCAAATGAACATATAGACAAGCCTGATGCATTTTGGAAACAAGTTCTGTGGACCGATGAGGTTAAAATTTAACTTTTTGGCCGGAATGAGCAAAGGTACGCTTGGAGAAGAAGGGGAACAGAATTTATTGAAAGGAACCTCTGTCCAACTGTTAAGCATGGGGGTGGATCAATCATGCTTTGGGGTTGTATTGCAGCCAGTGGCACAGGCAACATCTCATGAGTAGAAGGAAAATGGATTCAATAAAATTTCAGCAAATTTTGATGCCATCTGTGAAAAAGCTGAAGTTAAAGAGAGGATGGCTTCTACAAATGGATAATGATCCTAAACACACCTCGAATTCCATGGGGGGTTACATCAAGAGGCGTAAACTGAAGGTTTTGCCATGGCCTTCACAATCTCCTGACCTCAACATAATTGAAAATCTATGGATAGACCTTAAAAGAGCCGTGCGTGACAGACAGCCCTGAAATCTCAAAAAACTGGAAGACTTTTGTAAGGAAGAATGGGCAAAGATGCCTCAAACAAGAATTGAAAGACTCTTGGCTGGCTACAAAAAGCGTCCATATAGTGGCTGATTGTTACAGCTTGGAGGTGTTGGCAGCATGAGGAGACCATATAGTGGCTGAATGACACAGCGTGGAGGTGTTGGCAGCACGAGGAGACCATATAGTGGCTAAATGACACATCTTGGAGGTGTTGGCAGCATGAGGACACCATGTAGCTGTTGAATGACACAGCCTGGATCCCTAAGATTAAAAGATGAATTTTGAAATTTAAATTGAAGATTCATGGTAGCTAGTGCTACCATAAATTGTTTTAGGCCCAGGTCCAGCAGCATCAGTAAACCATATATTGACTGAATGACACAGCCTGGAGGTGGCTGAATCATGAGAAGACCCTATTGTGGCTGAATGGCACAGCCTAGAGGTAGCTGAAGCATGAGGAGACCATAAAGTGGCTGAATGGCACAGCCTGGAGTTGGCTGAAGCATGAAGAGACCATTGACATTGAAGATTGTTTTAATTTAAATTGAAGATTTTGAAATTGAAGATTATGAAATTAAAATTTTAACTCCCATGTTTTAGTACCCGGGCCGAATAAACAAGGAATCACATGTCACATGGCAGAGCCTGGAGGTGGCATCAGTATGAGGAGACCATATAGTGGCTGAATGACTGCCTGGAGTTTGTGGCAGCATGAGGGGACCATATAGTGGCTGAATGACACAGCCTGGATGTGGCTGAATCATGAGGAAACCAAAAATGTACTGAATTGCACAGCTTGGAGGTGGCTGAAGCTTAAGGAGACCATTGAAATTTAAGATTTTTGAATAAAAATTTAAGATTTTGAAATTGAAATTGAGGATTTTTTAATTGCAATTTCAACTCCCAAGTTTTTGTGTCCCAGGCCCGGGTACAAAGGACCAAATCAAACAAGGAGTCACATGGCAGCACTGGAGGTGGAGCCTGGAGGTGGCATCAGTATGAGGAGACCATATAGTGTCTGAATGACTGCCTGGAGTATGTGGCAGCATGAGGAGACCATATAGTGTCTAAATGGCAAAGCCTGGAGTTGGCTAAAGAATGAGGAGACCATATAGTGTCTGAATGGCACAGCCTGGAGGTGGCTGAAGCATGAGGAGACCATATAGTGTCTGAATGGCACAGCCTGGAATTGGCAGAAGCCTGAGGAGACCATTGAAATTTAAGATTTTTACATTTCAATTTAAGATATTGAAATTGAGAATTTTGAAATTGAAATTTTAACTCCCAAGTTTTAGTGTCCCAGGCCCCGGCGTTTGGGTTCAAAGGACCAAATTTAACAAGGAGTCACATGGCAGCACAATGAGAGAGCCTTGAGGTGGCAGCAGCAACATGATGGTCAAGACAACTGAGGGTTGAGTCTGAGGAACCCACCAACTGTTGACTGGGGTGTCGGATGTCACTTGGGACAAAGTGGATGACAGAATGAACCGATCAATCATGGCTGCTGGGTTGCTGGTCGAGACACGACTGCTAGCTGACACCGGGAGCTGAGACCTCTCGCTGTGACTCCGGGTGCCACATGTCCCTATTCTGCTTTGACCTCTGCCTGCGCCTGATGAATTTAGGCCTCTGCCAATCCCCTGTGCACGTCCTGGCACTACTCTGCCTGACATATTTATATACTTATTGCGTATATGAGGGGAGTACAATACGCTTCACTATGCTTAAAACAGTATTTGTCTAGAACAGCAGCAGGTATGTACTATTGACTGTCCTTTCACAGTATATAGGCTCTTTACAAAATAACAGGTACAAAATGGTACACTTCTTAGATGTAGGTATCTGGTATGCACTTATGAGGGCAGAAAAATTTGCTACAGTACGCTTACAAATACATATTTTTACCTGTGTCCTAGATTCCAAAATTCCTTTAGAATCAGGAAATGTCAGATTACCACCTGACATGCAAAATAATAAAATGATACATACGTTCTCTGAAGAAAAGGATCCTTTATCAGATGACAATATGAGTATTGTGTGTTCCAGTGACATTAGCTCATCAGAGGAACAGGAAAACATGAAACAACTTAATTCTGCAACTGAAGAACCACAACAAAGAATGAACAACTTAAAGCCTACTGGAACTGAGGAACTTCAAAATGGTAAATCTACCACCTGGGATAGTCAGTCAATTCCAACAGCCGGTGGTCAGTATCCACAGTTCTCTGTTTCTTCTAGTCTTTGGCAAAAATTCCTTTTATTACTGGTATCAACATGGCAATAATGCTGGGAGAGTAACTCAAGGATACCCACGTCAGCCAATCCTTATCAGTCATCTGCATTTACAGTGCCAAATTCCTATATTACAAACCAGCCTTACTCTGATTTCAATGGACAGATTCAAGCACGGATGTATTCAGTTTCTGGCCCCTTTGGTGCCAATTTGCCATACAATTATACAGATCCATCCTCTTCTTCAAATCAGAATCCAGTGCCAAATCCATACTCTTAAAGTTCTACTTGAAATACAGGCTGGCCATGGAGTTCTTGGCAATAATGAAGTAAATACGGTGAAAGATGAAACAAGAGGAAAAGATGAAACAAGACAATGATCTCTGGATTCAATGTCTGAATTTTTAATTGCAAAAAATTTGCAGTTGACTACTTGCAGTAATACTATTTATGCCAATGACTGTATTTATGCCAAATTGTATTTTTTTCACATTTCTTAACGGTGCTAACTTTTTTGCATGTTTTTGCGTTATATTATCTAAAGTTAAGATGTCTCACCAGTATTTAAATGTTATAAGCAAAATGCATTTTTTTTTATATATATATTTTTCCATTTTTTATGCAAGAGTTTTCCTCAGGACTGTAACGGAGCTGGATGTGGATCGTACTAACCTGTGTGACAATGACTCGGACAGTATTGGGGAGCCAACTGCTGTGACCTGAGCGCCACGATGGAAGCGAGATCTCGACTATCAGGCAGAGGAACCCCAGCGGGTTCTTGCTGTAACGGAGCTGGATGTGGATCCTACTAACCTGTGTGGCGATGACTCAGACCGTATCGGGTAGCGGAGCCTAATGTGCCACTGGTCTTCAACAGAGCCTGCCGCAAGGCAGGATGGGCTCGCTGTGGCAGGTGACACCCAGGTCGCTACCGCTGACACGGCTCGACCACACAGGTAGCTGGGCAAATGAGGTACCAGAGGATGAGGCAGAAGTGTAGTCAAACTTAGCAGGAGGTCAGGGCAGGCGGCAAAGGAGTGTAGTCAAATAACGTAGCAGGAAGGTCTGGATACAAAGGAAGAGGCAAACAGGCAAAAGGAACGCTTAATCTCAGGCTAGGGGCACTGAAGATCCGGCAGGGAAGTGTGGGAGGTGCAGGGACTTTATAATGTAGTGTCAGGTGCAAACAGTAATTATGAGCGTACTGGCCCTTTAGATTTCAGAGCTCCGGCGCGAGTGCGACCTAAGAGACAGGGACGTGGGCGCTGGAGCTGAGACACAGGAGACTAGGTGGCAATGGAACATGGTGAGTAACAGGCCGGGATTCTCATGTAGGTGCCTCCCGCGATGCAAATCCCGGCCCTGCCGGCACTTGCTTAAAGTGTCTATAACTATTTTATATATTTGTTTGCTAGGAGTCACAATATATGATTGTGTTGTTTTTTAATTGTTATTTATATTTGAAAGATTTTGTGATTTAAATAATTGTTATGTGTCTGTCAATTCAGTTTTCTAATACAAGACAGCACTTTTCAGCTCTTAAGTGAAAAATGAAGTCAGCACACTTATCATTTGTTGAGCAGTGATTAAAAAGTGAAATAGTTCTTTAAAAAAAACATGCCCTTTGAAAATGTTTGGGGGGTTTGGTGTTCCCCAAAAAAGGGGAAATTTTTTTTTATTGCACACCAGCAGTACACAACAGTGCTGCAGCACACAGTCACTGTGTAATAAACTCAAAATTGTACTCTCTCACAAACTATTAGGAATGGACTGCTGGGTGTGTTATACCGTCTACAGACTAGTATAACCAGCAGACCATTTGTTATGAGGGCAGAAAAATGTGCTACAATATGCTTAAAAAACGTATTGGAGTAAAACACCAGCCGGTGATTACTTTTGTCTGGACTTTCACAGTATCTAGGCCCTTGATAGATTAACAGGTACAAAATAGTACACTACTTAGATGTACATATGTGGTATGCATTTATGAGGGCAGAAAAATGTGGTACAGTATGCTTAAAAAAACATATTTTATTAAAACACCACCCGGTGATTACTTTTGCCTGGACTTTCACAGTATCTAGGCCCTTGACAGATTAACGGTACAAAATAGTACACTACTTAGATGTAGGTATGTGGTATGCAATTATGAGGGCAGAAAAATGCACTACAGTGCGCTTAAAAAAATGTATTTTTGTAAAACACCAGCCGCTGATTACTTTTGCCTGAACTTTCACAGTATCTAGGCCCTTGACAGATTAACAGGTACAAAATAGTACACTACTTAGATGTAGTTATGTGGTATTCAATTATGAGGGCAGAAAAATGTGCTACAGTACGCTTACAAATTTTTGTTTTGCACAACACCAGCAGTACACAACAGTGCTGCAGCACACAGTCGCTGTGTACTAAACCCAAAATTGCACTCTTTCACAGACTATTAGGAATGGACTGCTGGGTATGTATTATACCGTCTACAGACTAGTATAACCAGCAGACCATTTGTGGTGGAACAAACAGGGCAGAAACGCGCTACATAACGCTTAAAAAATGTATTGGAGTAAAACACTAGCCGGTGATTACTTCTGGCTGTCCTTTCACAGTATGTAGGCCCTTGATAGATTAACAGGCAAGCAATAGTACACCACTTAGATGTAGGTATGTGGTATGTGCTTATGAGGGCAGAAAAATGCACTACAGAATTGCCCACAGCACCAGCAGTACACAACAATGGTAGAGCACACAGTCAATGTGTACTAAACCCCAAATTGCAAAAAGTCTCTCTCTCAAATACCATTAGGAATGGACTGCTATGTATTATACCATCTACAGACTAGTATAACCAGCAGACCAGTTGTTGTTGAACAAAGACACAGATTTGACCTAAAAAATGATTTCTTCCTCCTGTGAAAACGTTTCTGAAGCTGAGGCAACACACATCTCTCTGGCCCTCTCTGTAATACAATGCTGTTCACAGTGACTGAGGGGTTATTCACTGCAGTAAGAATTAATTTATGTGCAAAAAATGCTGTGCTCTGTGTCCTACAGAAGACTCTGGTGCTGCAACAAGCTTTTCTGTTTAACACACACAGCAATATCCATCCTATCTCTCTGCAGTATAATGAATGAAATAACTAGCCGCAAAAGGGCTGCCGAATATTTAGGGCTGTGACATCACAGGGGATAGGCTGCATCCTGCATGTGATTCAGGGTCATACCACCTACTTCCCTTCCTGCCTTGCCAGCATTCCTTGCCCCATGTACTGTCATGTGGATCCACCATTTTAGATGCCCTGGAGCCTGGACCACAGTAAATGGAGTTTAATGAAGCAATTTGCTCTATAGAATCGCGGCAATATTCACATTCATTGCAAATTTATTTTTTCTTGAAATTCATAACGAATTCGGGTTGGTCAGCTTCAATTCTCTGATCTATATTTACCATCATCACCACTGATATGTCCTGTTACATATTCCTGATGTCTAGATTTGGTGTTTTGGTAGTTTTTCCTTACCGTGTGTTTTTTCTTATACCTATGTAACACCACTTTGTGGTAAAACATTTGTAAGCAGGTTGTCTTATAGTTCCCACCTTATTATGTCATAAAGCTTTCACCCTAATGTTACAAGGAACTCTGTAGGAATGCTCTTCTGTCAGTGGTTTGACAAAGAAAAATCTTCATCTATCTCAGTACATAATCAAGTTTATTTTTTAAAATGTAAACAGTAATTTGAAGTGGTAAAGCTGTAATCTTGTACAATTACACCCTAGGTGTCAGAAACAAATGCCCCCCCCCCCTCAATCTGTTATAATAACCAATGGTAAGTTTAGCAAAGGGTTGTTAAACAGTTTCTACCAAACACATATACAGTAAGTGTGGCACCCAAAATACAATATACAATGGCTGCAGCAATATAACAAACAGAGTGCAATGGTTGGGGCCCAGTTGTCGTACATATTGACATGGAACCAGTGATGAACTTTAGTTTTGTATAATTAACATCATCTCAGCACCAGTTCTTTTACAATAGATACTAATAATATCTATACACTTCTACTTTCATAGTGTGATTCATCTTGGGAATGTATGGTTCAGGTGCACATGGAAAAGGAAGCACCATTCTTCTCGGAGGCAGACTAATGTTTAGTGGATGACCATTGGGACCCTAGATAATCTGCAGAGGTCATGCTGCTTTGGAATTATAGTCTCTCCTCTCAGAGTTTTCAGCCTTTTTTCTTTGTCTCTTTAGTTTTGTTCTCCAGTGTAGCAATCTCTGCATTCTGCAGTTAACATCAGGACTCAAGTCCTGCAGAAATGCATGAGAATGGAGTTCCTTCACTTTTTTACAACAGGAACACTGTTCCAATTAGCAGGAGTCCTGTAGGACCAGCCCTTGAGTTGAAATCTTTGGTGAGTTCCCTCTTTTTTCCCAGGACTTGACCACTGGTTAACACCCATCCTCTCCTGGCCATGTGGCCGTCATTTCCCTTTTCTTCCCTATGTCCTTGGCTAGCCATTCAGTATTTTCCTCTACAACTCTTCCTCCAGATTATAGAAGTATACAGAATCAAGAGATTCTGGGAACTGTAGTCCAGTACACTTCAGTAGAAGAAGTGCTGATGCCTGTGAGTCCATACTTGGCATGAGTATTTTTGGACAATGCTACAGTACATTGAGTGTCCTTATAAATAACTAGTTTAGCCATTTTAGATAGAAACACCTATGTTGGCAAAAAGCCCCTAAACTAGGTTTGGATGGGTAGACATGGTAAAGTGGCAAAGAGAGATGAAAAATGAATAATTGGTAACTATTTCTATTTTATTTGCCAAAATATTTTAAAGGGGTACTCCGGAATAGGGAAGCTTTTAAAGGAGTAGTCCAGTGGTGATTCAGTGGTGAGCAACTTATCCCCTATCCTAAGGATAGGGGATAAGTTGCAGATCGCGGGGGGTCCGACCGCTGGGGCCCCCATGCGATCTCCTGTACAGAGCCCCGACAGCCCGCGGGAAGGGGGCGTGTCGACCTCCGCACGAGGCGGCGGCCGACACGCCCCCTCAATACAACTCTATGCCAGAGCCGAAGCGCTGCCTTCGGCAATCTCCGGCTCTGCCATAGAGATGTATTGAGGGGGCGTGTCGGCCGCCGCCTCGTGCGGGGGTTGACACCCGCTATCTCGGCGGAAAGCCGGGGCCCCGTACAGAGAGATCGCAGGGGGCCCCAGCGGTCGGACCCCCCGCGATCTCAAACTTATCCCCTATCCTTAGGATAGGGGATAAGTTTTTCACCACTGGACTACCCCTTTAAGTACATTTCCCGTTCTGTCAGGCATAAAAAAATGAACATTTACTTATCTGGTGCCTCTGTTTTCTCGCTGTGTTCCCTGGTGCGCTTCTCTTGCGGATTTCCCAGGTGAACATGTAATTCTCAGTATTCACTGGCTGCAGTGATGTCCAGCCTCAGCTAGTGAGTGCTGGGCTGCAATCTGACATATTAGAGGGGTACTCCGGTGGAAAACAAATGTTTTCAAATCAAATGGTGCCAGAAAGTTAACCCCTTAAGGACCCAGCCCAAATATACCTTAAGGACCCGGCCATTTTTTTGAACATCTGACCACTGTCACTTCAAGCATTAATAACTCTGGGATGCTTTTACCTTTCATTCTGATTCCGAGATTGTTTTTTTCGTGACATATTCTACTCTATGTTAGTCTTAAAATTTTGTCCATACTTGTATAATTTCTTGGTGTAAAAATTTGATGAAAAAATAGAAAATTTAGCATTTTTTTTAACTTTGAAGCTCTCTGCTTATAAGGAAAATGGATATTCCAAATAAATGATACATTGATTCACATATACAATATGTCTACTTTATGACTGCATCATAAAGTTTACATGTTTTTACTGTTGGAAGACATCAGAGGGCTTCAAAGTTCAGCAGCAATTTTTCCAATTTTTCACAAAATTTTCAAAATCGGAATTTTTCAGGAACCAGTTCAGTTTTGAAGTGGATTTGAAGGGCCTTCATATTAGAAATACCCCATAAATGACCCAATTATAAAAACTGCACCCCTCAAAGTTTCCAAAATGACATTCAGTAAGTGTGTTCACTCTTTAGGTGTTTCACAGAAATAGCAGCAAAGTGAAGGACAAAATTCAAAATTGTAGACTCAGTTTTTGAATTTTTACAAGTGGTAATAGGAGAAAAAGCCCCCAAAATTTGTAACCCAATTTCTCTCGAGTAAGGCAATACCTAATATGTGTATGTCAAGTGTTCGTGGGCGCAGTAGAGGGCTCAGAAGGGAAGGAGCAACAATGGGATTTTGGAGAGGGAATTTTTCTGAAATGTTTTTTGAATTTTTCTGAAATGTCACATTTAGAAAGCCCCTATGGTGCCAGAACAGCAGAAAACCCCACATGACATACCATTGTGCAAACTACACCCCTCAAGGCACTAAACAAGGGGTCCAGTTAGCCTTATCACCCCACAGGTGTTTGACAACTTTTTGTTAAAATCGGATATGTAAATGGGAAAAAAAAATGTTTTCACTAAAGTTCAGTTTTTTCACCAAATTTACCCTTTTTACAAAGGGTAATGGGAGAAAATGCCACTCCAAAATTGCAACCCAATCTTTTCTGAGTATGGAAATACCCCATGTTAGGACGTAAAATGCTCTGCTGGCGAACTACAATGCTCAGAAGAGAAGAAGTCACATTTGGCTTTTTGAAAGCAGCTTTAGCTGAAATGGTTTTTGGGGGGCATGTCACATTTAGGAAGCCCCTGTGGTGCCAGAACAGCAAAAAAGACCCACATGGCATACTATTTTGGAAACTACACCCCTCAAGGAACGTAACAAGGCATACAGTGAGCCTTAACTACCCACAAGTGTTTGACGACTTTTTGTTAAAGTTGGATGTGTAAATGAAAAAAACATTTTTTTTTTTACTAAAATATAGTTTTTACCCTAAATTTTACATTTTTACAAGGGGTAATAGTAGAAAATGACCCCCAAAGTTTGTAACCCTATTTCTTCTGAGTATGGAAATACCCCATGTGTGGACGTCAAGTGCTCTGCTGGTGAACTGCAATGCTCAGAATAGGAGGAGCACCATTGAGCTTTTGGAAAGAGAATTTGTTTGGAATGGTAGTCAGGGGCCATGTGCATTTACAAAGCCCCCCGTGGTGCCAGAACAGTGGACCCCCCCCCCACATGTGACCCCATTTTGGAAACTACACCCCTCACAGAATTGAATAAGGGGTGCAGTGATTATTTACACCCCACTGGCGTTTGACAGATCTTTGGAACAGTGGGCTGTGCAAATGAAAAATTACAGTTTTCATTTTTACGGACCACTTTTCCAAAAATCTGTCAGACATCTGTGGGGCGTAAATTCTCACTGTACCCCTTATTACATTACATGAGGGGTGTAGTTTCCAAAATGGGGTCACATGTGTCGGGGGTCCATTGTTCTGGCACTATGGGGGCTTTGTAAACACACGTGGCCTTCAATTCCGGACAAATTTTCTCTTCAAAATCCCAATGGCGCTCCTTCACTTCTGAGCATTGTAGTTCGCCCGCAGAGCACTTTACATTCACATATGGGGTATGTTCTTACTCAGAAGAGATGGGGTTACAAATTTTGTGGGGCTTTTTTCCTATTTTCCCTTGTGAATGAAAAATTTTGGGTAACACCAGCATTTTAGTGAAGCATTTTTTTTTTCATTTTCCCATCCAACTTTAATGAAAATTCTTCAAACACCTGTGGGGTGTTAAGGCTCACTATACCCCTTGTCACGTTCCGTGAGGTGTGTAGTTTCCAAAATAGGATCACATGTGGATATTTTATTTTTTGCGTTTATGTAAGAACCGCTGTAAAATCAGCCACACCTGTGCAAGTCACCAATTTAGGCCTCAAAAGTACATGGTGCGCTCTCACTCCTGAGCCTTGCTCCTGCGCTCTCACTCCAGAGCATTTTACGCTTACATATGGGGTATTTCCGTACTCAGGAGAAATTGCGTTACAAATTTTGGGGGTCTTTTTTTCCTTTTACCGCTTGTGAAAATAAAAAGTATGGGGCAACACCAGCCTGTTATTGCAATTTTTTTAAAATTTTTTACACTAACAGGCTGGTATAGCCCCCAACTTTTCCTTTTCATAAGGGGTAAAAGGAGAAAAAGACCCCCAAAATTTGTAGTGCAATTTCTCCCGAGTACGGAAATACCCCATATGTGTCCCAAAACTGTTTCCTTGAAATATGACAGGGTTCCGAAGTGAGAGAGCGCCATGCACATTTGAGGACTAAATTAGGGATTGCATAGGGGTGGACATAGGGGTATTCTACGCCAGTGATTCCCAAACAGGGTGCCTTCAGCTGTTGCTAAACTCCCAGCATGCCTGGACAGTCAGTGGCTGTCCAGAAATGCTGGGAGTTGTTGTTTTGCAACAGCTGGAGGCTCCGTTTTGTAAACACTGCCGTACAAGATGTTTTTTATTTTTATTGGGGGGGGGGGGGGCAGTGTAAGGTGGTGTATATGTTGTGTTTTACCCTTTATTATGTGTTAGTGTAGTGTAGTGTAGTGTTTTTAGGGTACTTTCGCACTGTCGGGTTACGTTGAGTTTCCCGCTAGGAAATTTGCCGCAGCCCAAACTTGAAGCAGGAAATTTACTGCAAACCTGTCCGTGTGAATGTACCCTGTACATTCACATGGGGGGGGGGGGGGGGGGGCAAACCTCCAGCTGTTTCAAAACTAAAACTCCCAGCATTACTGACAGACCGTGCATGCTGGGAGTTGTACTTTTGCAACAGCTGGAGGCACACTGGTTGGAAAACCTTCAGTTAGGTTCTGTTACCTAACTCAGTATTTTCCAACCATTGGTGCCTCCAGCTGTTGCAAAACTTCAACTCCCAGCATGTACTAATCACCAAAGGGCATGCTGGGAGATGTAGTTATGCAACAGCTGGAGGTACCCAACTACAACTCCCAGCATGCCGAGACAGCTGTTTGCTGTCTGGGCATGCTGGGATTTGCAGTTTTACAACATCTGGAGGGCTACAGTTTTTAGACCAGTGCACAGTGATCTCCAAACTGTGGACCTCCAGATGTTGCAAAACTACAAATCCCAGCATGCCCAGACAGCAAACAGCTATGTGGGCATGTTAGGAGTTGTAGTTTTGCAAGATCTGGAGGGATATAGTTTAGAGACCACTGTATAGTGGTCTCTAACTGCAGCCCTCCAGCTGTTGCAAAACGACATATTCCAGCATGCCCAAACAGCTGTCTGGGCATGCTGAGAGTTGTAGTTTTGCAACATCTGGAGGGCTAGAGTTTAGAGACCACAGTCTCAGACTGTAGCCCTCCAGATCAACTTACCGGCTTCCGTAGGATCCCGGGAGCCATCCTCTTCTGACGCACGTCACGCCGCCCGCCGATCACCGTCGCCGCAGCCTTCGGACGGGTAAGTGGACGTCGGCATTCGGTCCCCTTCAGTTCCCCGTTCTGCCCCGCCTATTGTGGGTGGGCAGGACGGGGAAAACGAAAGTTAACCCCCCGATCTGCTATTGGTCGGTGCCTCTGACTATCAATAGCAGACCAATAGCAGGGATAGGAGGGGTGACACCCCTGCCACCTCACTCCTATGCCTTCAGGGGGATCATGGGTGTCTTAGACAACCGCAATCCCCTTATAATCCGGGTCACCGGGTCACCATATACCCGTATGACCCAGAATCGGCGCAAATCGCAAGTGTGAATTCACTTGCGATTTGCGCCGATCGCCGACGGGGGAGGGGGGGGGTCGTATTGTTGTCTGATGACCCCCACAGGCATTTGCGCGGGGTGCCTGCTGATAGATATCAGCATTCACCCCGGTCCCCGCCCGGCACGCGGCAGGGACCGAAATTCCCACGGGCGTATGGATACGCCCTGGGTCCTTAAGTACCAGGACGTCAAGGCGTATCCATACGCCCTAGGTCCTTAAGTGGTTAAACAGATTTGTCAATTACTTCTATTCTTCTAATCTTAAGCCTTCTAGCCCTTATCAGCTGCTATTTATTACAGAGAAAGTTGCGTAGCTCTTTCCAGTCTGACTACAGTGGCAGGAATTGTCCAGAGAAGGATAGTTCCTGACATGGATAGAGGTGTCAGCAGAGAGCACTATGGTCAGCCTGGAAAGAACTACACAACTTCCTCTGTAGTATACAGCAGCTGATTAGTACTCGAAGGATTAAGATGTTTAAATAGAAGTAATTTACAAATCTGTATAACTTTCTGGCACCTTTGATTTGAAAACATTTGTTTCCACCAGAGTGCCCCTTTAAGCCCAAGCGCTGATCTTCTTCCTGGTGCCGAGGATTAATACGTCCGATTGCAGTCCATCAATCACTGCCTGAGGTGGGACAATGCCCCAGGAGAGAGAACCGGAAGAAGAGCGCAGCAGGGATTGCAGCATGACAACAGATAGAATGCTTGATAGAATGGGTAATGTGTTTAAAAACCTCCCTATCCCAGAGAACTCCTTTAAAATCAACTGCTAATGTGGTTTAATGTGTAGTATATCTGATTTTATTTATCACATAAAACATTTGTGTATATTGTACTGTTAGCTTACAAGTGAGCTCACATTTTACTAAGCCTGGAAATGGCTTTGAGGCAGAATTGTTTTTTTTTTTTTTGTGACCCATTTAGAAGATAAATTCAACTGCCATCAAATTTCTGGATAAAGTATTACAACAAAATATCCCAAAATCCAGTCTAGTGATTCTACAAATATAGTGTCCATTCTTCCTAGGCATAAGTACACAAAACCTCATGCTCCGAGATAATGAAGGCTAAATTACTTTATTTATATTGAAGTGGAAAATAATTGTATGTGTAGATTTCATACAGAAAGTGAAAGGATATGGTATTGCACAATAAAAGCTGCTTTAATCAGTCATAGTACAACTCAATAATAATATGAATAATTAATACAATTCCATTTTTGCATATTATGGGATTGAATAGCAAATTATAGTAATTAATTCTAATTTCAGTTGCTACAGATTAATCTCAATTATATATATATATATATATCTATATATATATATATATATATATATATATATATATGAAAACAAGCAAATGGAGCGGCACATCAGTCCTTTAGTCACAAGGGGTGCAAGCGGAGAAAAGGCCAGGTCAGGAGCCCTTCCTAGATTCAGACAGCAGACATGAACCGCAGCACACCAGATTAACGTGAAGTGGTCTTTATCCCACGCTCCGTTGGTTGGAATAAAGACTACTTCACTTTAATCTGGTGTGCTGCGGTTCATGTCTGCTGCATATATATATATATATATATATATATATATATATATATCCGAATTTGCCTTAAGTAACCATTTTTACTGTTGGGATAAAAATTAAGGAAAGCTCTCATTGTGCTTTACGTTGCCTTTATAGGCAGCAAATGTTAAGGTAATTACAATGTAAGACTTTTTAGTAAAAATTTTAGCTGTTTTCAGTTGTTTTTTACTTTAAACATTCTTGTTACTCTATGGAAACTGTTCATCACTTTTTTAAATTTTTTTAAAGAGCTAAGGTATATGCTCTCATGTCACCCAATTGCAAGTAAAAAGTGCAAGTGTTCACACAAAAAACGTGCACGAGGATGCGGTCTATCGCAAGCCCTACTCAAAAAGGAGAGAGGCCCCCCCAACAAACCAAACCTTTCGCCTCCAGGCCAAAAAGCACCTGCAGGGTTCCAGATACAATGTTCCATTTCGCTGAAGCTACACAGGTACCGAAAGTGTTCCTGGGGGACAACTAGGCATTAACCAGGTTGTCACCAAGGAACCAGTAAAACCGGTTCGGCACCCTGCCGAAGCTGGGTTGCCACAGGGTGTAGCAGGGAGGTGAGAAACCTCCTGGCCACACACCTCCCCTAGACCAGAAGGGCTACTGCACCCTACAAAATCGTTGTGCACAAACAGAAGACAAAAAGTGGACACAGTGAGAATAAATAAATAAGTGGATTTGCGCAGAATAATACTGCCCAGACATCCGACCGGATCTACAAAAAAATTCCCCGATCCTAGCCGGAAGGCCAGGATACTAAGGGTGAGTGCCCAGAAGAGTGAGAGAAAAAGTGTGTGCTACGTGCCTTCCTTCAAGTAGGGTTCCAATCCCAAGTGAGCTATGGCACCCTGGGGTCACCACTCCCAGGGCACTTGTGCACCTTGGCCTTCACTCTACCCGGACCTTAGGGCCAGATCCAGCAGGACCAGGTCTCATAAATGATGACTGCCGCTGTATACAGCCATCCCTGGTCATCACTTACCAGGGTGGCCCCCAGTGAGTTGGACCCTCTCCACCAGCCTTCATTAATAGATCTCTTCCTGTCTGGGTATAGGCAGAGCTCTATCAATAAAGGTCAGGGAGGCAAAGAGAAGCCTCCAGGGATCATTCCAATAACTCATTGTTCAGGCAGCATGAAAGCGATGACAGGTTCCCTTGAATGCACCTGCAGCTCTTCTTATCTTAGGAGCCCATACAAGGTATGGGGAGTAAGGACGAGATATAGATATGAGGATAGGAAGTCAGGATAGGAGGTTGGGATAGGAGGCTGGGATAGGAAAAGGTATTGTAAGGACAGGATATGAGAATAAAAGCATCATTGTTACTTTTCCCTCATGTTTTGGGTAGAAAGACCGGGTAACATCTTGCACTCTTCTAGCAAATTATCAGTTCTACCTTTCAAAAGAGAATTTTTATTAAATATTATAGACCACACAAAACTGGTTCAGATCAGTAGCATGGTCATGTGCATGATGCATAAAGTCCCTAAATGCTCATTTGCATACCTCAGAAATTTAGAAGCATAGAAATGTGTGTATGTATATATATATATATATATATATATATATATATATACACATACTCTCAGTAATATCACTGGAATGTTGATGTAAAATGATATACCATAGGTGTGCTTATACATGTAATTTGCTGGAATTGTCCTTTTGACTGTACTTGACCCGTTGAAAAAGCAGTGTCATCAAAATATAGGTTGGCTGTTTGACAAGAAAGTCTTTTATCTTAGTGAAATTGCAAATTTGCCTGCAATTGGTATCTGCACTGGAGATTAACCATTTCCTTCTGCCTAACCAAGGTTGTGTGTCTTCAAGCACAGTTTAAGTTGTAAAGTTGTATCTGTTTAACATATATACACCAACAAAATCAGCGCATAGTATTATACCCAAAAAAGAGAAAAAAAAGGGAGTGTAAATTCAGCTCCCCACTCCAATGTGCAACGTTACTGAAAGATGGGTCAAACAGGGCAGGCAAACAGCGGGCTGTATCCCGGACATGTAGCAAGAAGAGGGCAAGAAAGCAGGGGCCTCCAGCTGCTCCAAAACAATAATGCGATTAAAACTTCACCTTTATTTCAAACATATTAAAAGCACTGGGATATCCACTGTGAATTATAAAACAAAGGAAACGCTGATGCGTTTCAAGCAAGATGTGGCAGTTACTTTTGGCAACACGTTCACAGGCATATGCCCCTTATATAGTGACAACCCTATATGAACCCCCAGTCACAGGAACCGGGCAGAAGCAACGTGAGAATGATGTATACAAGCTTCATACTAGCCACATAAAGCCACAATCTGCGGAACAGATACAACCAGGTAAGTTTATAAGGAAACAAATGAACGCACATTACTGAATGCAAGAAAACCTGGTCTGAATTGTGTGAACATGTTCCTAACACCAATTGAATGAAAACCGCAAAACAATGTGTAAAATGAACAAAACTTCATATGGGTATCACATTAGTACATACACAGTAAATGACATGCATACCATTAGGTAAATGGTCTCACATTATAGATTATAAGTATAACTATGCATAAATATCATGTGAGTTTGTGAGACCCAAAAAACAAAAATGGTCAGGTAATATGTGACTGCTAGATGCAGGGTGCAACTCCACCATATAGTACAGAATATGACGTAGCTCATTTATGCCACTCACGTCACATGTATCCATATGAAAAAATGCAATTGAAAAAAAATGCAATAAACGTGTAACTGGGTATGATGATCACAGACCGCAAAAATAGCAAATCCACTCAATAGTATGAGAAGCGCAAATGTAGTACACTAAATATTACCACAGTTGCATGTCAAGGTATGATGTTCAATCAGTATATGTACATCAAATCATGTCTAGCATTCATGCCAAGGAGGCTGCGAGAATCGAGAGTCAATATCCAAAATGCCTCCCTAGACTTCAGTTTTTGGGTCCAGTCAACTCCCCTACGAGGTGATCTGACTTGGTCAATCCCTTTTACTTCAAAGCCAGTGGTGTCACTTGGGTGGTGGTCTCTGAGGTGTTTAGATAAACCAGATGTGGGTCGGTTGCTACCCAATGCATTTTTAATTTTCCTGTAGTACACCCTATGTATTGAATTTGGCATTTGATATAGGTTACCATATAAACTACATGGGTGGTATTACAGTTGATCAATGTTTTAATGGTATATTTTTATTTTGTTACTGTGGATGCAAATTATTTTGTATTAATCATAGGGGTGCAACAGATCTGGTGGCACCACAACGATAGCACCCTCTAGTGGACAACCAACTGGCATAGGAACTAGCAGTCATAAAATCACTGGGAGACAAATAGTCTCTCAGATATCTCCCTTTTTTCGCTACATACCTTGCGCCTTTGTGTAATAAATCTGCCAGATTAATCCTGATATAAAATGGGTAAATCTCTGCACATGATTGAGCACTTGCCAGACTTAGAGTCTTACTGGCTCGAAACGTGTCGGAGTTTCCTTTGTTTTATCATTCACATTGGATATCCCAGTGCTTTTAATATATTTGGAATAAAGGTGAAGGTTTTAATTGCACTATTGCTTTGGAGCAGCTGGAGGCCCCGGCTTTCTTGCCCTCTTCTTGATAGTATTATGCAACCAACATGCCACACTCAAATATCTCCATGTAAAGTTTCTTGGGCTTTGTATAATCCTCCAGTAATTGAAAAACAGAGCTAATTTCTTTATAAAAAACATCATCACCCCTGTCCTAGGGTTGTGTGTGGTATTACAACTTGGCTTTGTTCGCTACAATGGAACTGATCTGCAATACCACACATAAGCTGAGGACAGGGGTGCTGCTGTTTTTTGAATTAACCATGGATAACCCCTTTAATTTAGCCATTATTAGATTCAAGAACTGTAAACAACAACCTAATATTTCTTTACTTTTGCATCGGGTGTGAATGTATATTTCGAGGACCATAATCTTATTCATGTATTAAGAAGGGGAGGAGCAGGAGTGTCCAGAGACAACGCACATCCCTCTGGTCATGACAACTCTACCGAATTACCAGATAGATTGAAGTACTATGTATGTAGCTTCATACGAAGTATAGACAAGCAATGAAGTGCATGTAAATACGCAACTATGGGGACAGTTAGGAAGGGGTGATGGTATTCAAACAGCATTGCCTAAATTGCCAACAGGACATTACCATTTTATCTTATGTAAGTGAGAACGATTTAATAGCCAGGCATATAGAAGTAAAAACTGAAAGTCAGTCATTCAGTTTTTCTATAGAAGCAGTTGGGTGAATACATGACAATAGGGTAATTCTAAAATGGATGGATTTAAAAAGAAATGGTATTAGTTCAGGTTTACTTGCCCGTCGTGTGGTCAGTGAGCTTTTGTATTTACTTTCCTGTTCATCTAATTTTCTTCAGTGGCTTACCTAGGAGGAAGCAGGAAATTGTTCATGAAGGTTGTGCCCATTTATTTTGCTTTTACGTGTAAAAAAACTGTGCAAGGTACATCTGCGTAGAAGAACTACATTGTAAATATATGTAAATAAGTCCATGTATGAAGAAAAAAATGGAAGTGACCAGATTTTGCAGAAACAAAAACGGGGCACCCATTAGCTATACAAAATCACCCTAAACATTTGCCAATATTCCCTAATACAGTGCCCATATACAGTAGTACCCGTATAGATATCAGCTGTACACAGGCTCTGCAGACAGTATAAATGACTATAGTTACATCCAGGGACTCACAGGTGATGTCTTCTCTTAGTGAGTCACAGGTGATGCTCCGATCAGAGTTGTTCATTTTAACTTTTCTTTTCTGTCTGGCATAGACCGCCATGAAAATTTCTCCTGGCCAACACTTGCCAGACCTGCCAGACACACATTTTAGGTTCCTTTCTCAAGCACAATGCACACTTCTTCACAAAGCCCTCACCCCTTGTGTATTGCCTCATTATAGTATTAACTTTGTGCCGTCATATAAAGTTGTAGGCCCCCATACATATATTTACAGGCCCCTTTGTGCCCCATATAGATGTTGGCCCCCTCTCTGTGCCGCCTTAGTTGCAGGCCCTCTCCCTGTGTGTCCAGATAGTTGTAAGCTCCCCTCTCTGTGCCCCCATAGTTTCAGGCCCTTTCTCAGTGCCCCCATAGTTTAAGGCCCCTTCTCTGTGCCCCCATAGTTGTAGTCTCCCTCTCTGTGCCCCCATAGTAATAGGTCACCTCTTTGTGCCCCCACAGTTGTAGGCTCCCCTCTCTGCCACTTATTTTTACAGATGGAAAGTTTTTACTATACTGTGTGCATGGTGAACACGTTTCTCATAGCCTTTCACAGAGCACATTTATTTTGCAATTACAGAAGCAAATTTTCTGTGATTTTACGGATATATTTTTTTTAAAATAAAAAATGCATGAAAATACACTATGTGAACATAGCTTGAATCTTTTCCAGTTAACTTCAGTATTTTGTAGAAGTAACAACATGAAAAGGATATCTAATTCTGTGTTGGAAAATATGTTTTATCTTGGGTTAGTTGTAGGTGAATTCTGTTTGCTATGGGAATTACCATCACAGGTACGCTTCAGCAATTTTTTGTTCTAAGATTAATCAGTTTTACTTTCAGTGAGAAATATATATATATATATATATATATATATATATGAAAAGAAAAACTAAATGCAAATATCTGACAAATATCCTGTGCTTGAACTTTTTACAAACCAGAAAGCTCCTGACAATGACACTGAAAGGTTTCACCAGGTCAGTAAGTTAATTTTTTCTATGGGACAGTTGTATTGGAAGTATCACTTTATAAACAGATGACCCTTTTAAAGTCTGTTATTTAAAAAAACATTTTTAGACAAGTTACAGAGATATCATCGATTGGGGGTCTCAGTGCTGTGACCCTCACCAATCAGGAGAATGAAAGGGGAGAAGTGCTTTGTGTTCTACAATTCCTGGCCCTCAGGGATCTCCGTCTTGCAGTCTCATTATAAGTCTATGGGGCTGTCCAGAGAAGCGGGGCTTAGATCGCTGCAAGCTTGTTCTCCTGATCATTGTGGTGTCAGCACTGAGACCCTAGCCGATCAAAACTTTTGACATGTCTCTTTGAGTTTCAGTTAAGGATTCAAATTTCATTTAAAGGGGTACTCCCACCCTAGACATCTTATCCCCTATCCAAAGGATAGGGGATAAGATGTCTGATCGTGGGGGTCCCACCGCTGGGGACCCCCACAATGTTGCATGTGGCACACACCTGTTTCTTGTCCGGAAGCGCTGGAGGGTCTCGGTCGCGACCACGGGAACGGAAGTCCGTGACATCAGGACTCCGCCCCCATGTGATGTCACGCCCCGTCACCTCAATGCAAGTCTATGGGAGGGGGCGTGACGGCCGTCACGCCCCCTCCCATAGACTTGTATTGAGGTGACGGGGCGTGACATCACATGGGGGCGGAGTCCTGATGTCATGGACTTCCGTTCCAGTGACGTCAGGACTCTTGGGTGGGAGTACCCCTTTAAGACACACAAACAAACACAGTATACACATCTTGGGACAAAGGTTGGTCAAACATTGCATCCTATTTTCTACTTCATCTTTTTCTACTAGTGGTTCATATTGGAGTTGCTTTTTGATCTATTCTTATAACAAGTTCACGGTATCACTGGCTTTCAATGCATGTTTCCCCTCCTCTTTGCTGATATAAGGTCTTCCACAGTGTCCTGTTGGATTTTTTTTTTTTGTTTTAAATCAGTCACCTAACCTAACCTAATCTTACACTATACATGCAATGCTTTAGATGTAAAAATATCGAGAAAGGACATGTATGTATTTGTATACTCAGCGCTCACAGCTATAAGTTAAAGGGGGTACTCCTGGGAAATAAAACTCATCCAGGAAACAAAAATCATCCCCTATCCACATTTCTGACCGCTGGGACCCTACTGTATGGGGCCCAGGTAATCACCCATCCTTGGTGTGCTCTTGTCCCCAGCTTCAGTGATGGCCCACTAAGCCAATCACTGAGTTGGGGATACATTTTACTTCCCCGGACTATCCCTTTAAAACCCTTCTAGAACGTTCTATGATTTCTTAAAACACTACTAAATGTTTTTTTATTTCCTTCTTTGCATATTGCTCATCCATTTCATACTGAGATGTTACAAGCTTTAAAAATGTTGTTGAATGAAATACTTCATGCACAATTTATCCATAACCTTCTTTGCGAGTACAATTTTCTATATTCACTAGTCTTCTATGAGACCTATGTTTATACATGAACATTTGCATTTCTTTCTGGTGAAACTATAGAAAGGCCTATTGTTTGATCACAATGGAAAAAGGAATTAGTGTTTTGACCAATTGACAAGGATCCTGTGTAGAAATTTTCTTAAATAATCCTTCAGTAAATCTTTACCTTTGTCAGCGTTCAAATTCGATTCAGCATGGTACTTGTCATTTCAACAGCTGGCATAAGTTTTATGTATAGCCGTTTCATGACTGTAAAATCACGAACATAACAAGCTCATTAGTTTTATTAAATTTATGATGAACTTGAAGAAAAGAACAAAATCTATGCTAACCAGAGCAGAATAAACAGACGCACAATGCCTGTGTATTGAATTTATTGAAGTGGCAGTGGATACAATAGATATAGAGTCATCCTTTATATTAAATTAGTATGGTAGCTCCACTTACTGTGGAAATGCATTACTACATCTTATTCTATTGTATAGCAGGCATGTGTGTGTGTTTGTGTGTATGTGTGTGTGAGTGTGTGGTCCCTCTTTAGGTGGACGATTAGTTCCTTTGGTCATTTCCACCACCTATTGTTTTATTGAAAACTAACTGAGTACCCGGCGTTACCCGGTTTTTCCTTCCTAATCCTTGTTGGGGAGGAAAATCAACAGAGGAAGCTTTTGACTTCATGTCCCATCCTCATATATTGTTGTTATATTCCAACCCCATATCTCGTCCTCATATCGCGACCTCATATCCCGACCTCCCATCCCGTCCTTCTATCCCGACCTCCTATCCCGACCTCCCATCCCGTCCTTCTATCCCGTCCTCCTATCCCGTCCTCTTTCTTGATCTCCTATCTCTACCTCCTATCCCGACCTCCTATCCTGACCTCCTTTCCCGTCCTCATATCTCAACCTCCTATCTCGACCTCCTATCTTGACCTCCTATCTCGACCTCATATCCCGACCTCCTATCCCGACCTCCTATCCCGACCTCCTTTCCCGTCCTCCTATCCCGACCTCCTATCCCGACCTCCTATCCCATCCTCATATCCCGACCCGTAATATGTGTACCAAATATTGAAATATCTCCAGCCATAAGGAAGTTATGTGGGAACATACATTTCCCATTGATTTGCATGGGACTTTAAACGAAAACCCTGAACCTCACAAATGGGTGTAGTTAAGGGTTAAATTAACTATCCTATATTTTAGATGGACATATATGTAACATGTGACCAAGTATTATCGAAATATCTCCAGCCGTTTGGAAGTTATGCAGTAACATATATTTCCCATAGACTTGTATGGGACTTTAAACAAAAACCCAGACTCTGGCAAATGGGGGTGAGTAAGGGTTAAATTACCTATCCTTTGTTTGTTTTTGACATATGAGTAACATGTGTGCCAAGTTTCATGTTAATATCTTTAGCCGTTTGGACGTGATGCTGGAACATACATACATACACATATACACACATATACATACACACACATACACATTGAGTTTTATATATATAGATATAGAAAAAAGAGGAAGTGACTGAAGTCAAGTCTATATTACTGGCAGTCTACTGTAAATTTTTCATGTGTGATACAGCTTCGTGGACTAGTGGTATCGTTGCTTAAATGGGTACCATTCTTAAAAGGAAACTAACAGCTGGTTTACCCACACTAGACCCAATACACAGAAAAATAGTGCTGGTGAAGTGGACTAAAATGAGATATAACTTACTCTGATCTGTGCCACTGTTTTAAAGTATTTTTGTGGGCCCGTTGCTTATATGCTAATGCAATCCATGGAGGCAGTGGTTGGCATACAGAACATCCCTACCTCCATCCTCTCTGCTGCCATATACCAGCCCACAGTGCATTCACATGGGTGAAGGGTCCTCCATGAATATTTATGTGGTGGGCAGGCATATGGGGGCAGAAGGGATGAAGGCAAGGAAGCTCTGTATACTGTCTTTTACCTTTATTGCATAAAGGACAGCATTAGCATATTAGCAATGGATCCTAGAAAATACTTCTATATGGTGACACTGATCTGAGTAAGTTATTTCTCATTTTTATCTGGTTCACCGGCACTATGACCCTTTCTATTAGGTTTCGTGTAGGTGAACAAGCTGTCAGTGATGCTTAAATCATGCAGGCTGATGTTTCTCTCACCGGGAGACTTTATCTTCTAGTTTGGTCACCATTTTGGTCTTGTTGTGTGCTCATGCTACTTTCCGCATCCTACAGCCTCAGCTGTGTGAATTGGAATTTATCATCTTCTATGTATCTCTATGAGACTAGTATCAAGCATTCCATTGACATTCATAGTGACTTCCAGTCCACGTAGCTGTAGGATGTAAAGAGTCATGTGGGTTCACAGTGGGACCAGAATGGTGCCAAAACCAGGAGATAAAGTGTCATGATGAGAGAAGCATCAGTGCACATGATCAAGCATGGTGCTTAATGACATTCTCCATCTCAATCCACTTCAATCCTAAACTGAAGTAAACCTACCTAGTCCTGGATATGTCCAGATATTCAGATGTGTCCATTCTCTAAACTCTACACATGAATCTGAGATGTATTGTGTAAGAGATTACTAGCTTCAGTGCTTGTTCTATTCTTTTCTTTTTTGAATCTGTGTTATTGCTATAGTACGTATATATATATATTTTTTTTACTATAATCCACTTTTCATTATAATCCATTTGTTAGTGTAGAGCTGGCATAGATTGTTGTAGGCAGGGAAATATCAAGGACATGGCCAGGGTTGGTGCTTGCTTAGTGCTTACTGGAATCAGGCCATTTGCACTGTTCTTAGTAATGAATTATGAAACAGAATGTAATACCACTGCTAATGAATTACATTATGTGACCCGTTGACCAGCTTTATTGCTGCTTGATAAGTAAATTTTAAGGATGGTACTTAAAAACCACATTAAAAATTCAAGAATCTTTTGAAGGGGAGATATTTTGGCAAAGCCTTACTGCATTTGAGTGCCAGTCATTATTTTTGCGTAAGCAAATGTTATACTGCAAATGCATAACTATCCTATATAGCTTTCTATATATCTTTGTTAACCTCTTGTCACCATGGATACAAGCAGTGTTCTGCACCAAGAGGTAAAGAGGTCAACCTAATATGGACATATGGATATGAAATCTGAATAATCTAGAGATGCAGGCTTTAGATGTAAGAGCACATTATGGAAAAAAGCTCAGCATATACTTGTAAGTCTTTAATGTTATTGCTACTAAGTAGGTCAGGGGTCTACAGGGGAGAACAGGCAATGAAGCCTACCATCTTTGGATCCATATTCAGCCATTTGGAGACAGCTCCTTACTTGGGATTCTGGGTAAAAATTATGTTTTCACGTAAATTAGATCAATGTCTGTCCAGACTTTGCAAATGAAATAGCCCTGCAATACATTTCAACTAGGTCTTTCACATTATATGGTGCTCAATATATATATATATATATATATATATATATATAAATCCTCTTGAAAAATAAGTATAGAAACGTACATAGGGATGAAGGAGCGTGGTTCTGCGTCCACAATGAGACTTATCTGGCACAGGGTACACATAGAACAGCAGCACTCAGTGCCATAAGCAAACATTTTAATCAAAATACTTGTGTGACTATATTGGGGGGGGGGGGGGGGTGATATAAAATGGCTCCCTTCATCTTTACCCAGCATTAGAGCACTTAAAAATTATATCATGCAATTGCTGTATTGGTGCAGTTGTTTATGTATGGTTTACTAGCAAACCACAAGTCTTCCTTATGTATTTGCACTAGTTCTTATTTTGAACTGAATCACGGCATCTAATATACATTTTAATTATTATAAATTTCAGTGTTTTATATCGAAGTAAAAGTGTTATCTTGAACTAATTTTCTATATGTGTAAATTCTGATACAGTGGTCCCTCAACATACGATGGTAATTCGTTCCAAACGACCCATCGTTTGTCAAATCCATCGTATGTTGAGGGATCCGTGCAATATAAAGTATAAGAAGCTGTACTCACCTGTCCCCGCCGCTCCGGACCAGGTCCTCACTGCTCCCGATGCTGTCCAAGGGGCTCCCGATGCTGTCCTGCTGCTCCGTTGTCTTCTTCGCGATCCTCCGGCTTCTTCCGCATCTTCTGCAGGGTCCGGGCCTCGCTTTCTGGTGACGTTATTACGCTGCTGCGCCGGCGCGTCGTGCTAAGTGACGTAATAACGACGCCAGAAAGCGAGGCCCGGACCCTGGAGAAGATGCAGAAGATGCCAGAGGATCGCGAAGTGGACCCGGAGCAGCGGGAATAGGTAGGCAAACCTGCCCGGGATGCTTAAACTGCTATCCGACCGCAGCTTAAGCATTGCGCTGTTGGATAGCAGTTAATGCGATTGCCCCGACATATAAAAGCATCGTATGTCGATGCTGACATCGACATGCGATGGCCTCTGAGAGGCCATCGTATGTCGATTTTATCATATGGCGGGTCGGGGGGTTACTGTATAAGAGTTTCCCTGATATTAGGTGGACCATTCGCAGGTCGATTTTATCATATCGCAGGTCGGGGGGTTACTGTATAAGAGTTTCCCTGATATTAGGTGGACCATTATTGACAGTGATACCTGAGATGCATATTTATGTAAATAATATGATACCTTTTTACTGTCAATTTGGACTTTTGTGTATATATGTATATATATATATATATATATATATATATATATATATATAGACGAGCAGAAGGGGTAGAGCAGCACAACCTCCAAAGAGAGCGATGGGTGCAAGCGGTAAAGGTCCCAGGTAAAGGGTCCTATAGACATCCACTCCAAAAAACGAGAAGCCGCAGCACTCCAGTAAGGTGAATAAGATTTATTGACCCAACATCAGGAACAACGTTTCAACTGCCCAATTGCAGTCTTTCTCAAGCTTGAGAAAGACTGCAATTGGGCAGTTGAAACGTTGTTCCTGATGTTGGGTCAATAAATCTTATTCACCTTACTGGAGTGCTGCGGCTTCTCGTTTTTTGGAGTGGATATATGTATATATATATATATATATATATATATATATATATATATATATATATTTAGAAGCAAACTAATGGAAGCCCCTCACAAAACTAAATGTCTTGCAGTCTCTAATCACGTCGAATGGCTGTATTTTTCAGAATGTAAACTATAAGAAAGAAATCTATTATCAGACATTACATCTATAGGAAGACAAACCCTAAAGGGGTACTCTGCCCCAGGACATCTTATCCCGTATCCAAAGGATAGTGGATAAGATGTCTCATTGCAGGGGTCCCACTGCTGCGGACCCCCAAGATCTCGGCTGCAGCACCCGGCTGTCATTACTGCACAGAGCAAACTCGCTCTGTGCGTAATGACTGGTGATACAGGGGCCGGAGAATTGTGATGTCACGGCTCCGCCCCTTTGTGATGTCACAGCCCACCCCCTTAATGCAAATCTATGGGAGGGGGCGTGACAGCAACCACGCCCCCTCCCATAGACTTGTATTGAGGGGGTGGGCCGTGACGTCACAACATCATGATGTCACAATGCTCTGGCCCCTGTATCGCCCGTCATTACGCACAGAGCGAGTTTGCTCTGTGCAGTAATGACAGTGGGGTGCTGCAGCCGAGATCCCGGGGGTCCACAGCAGTGGGACCCCCGCAATCAGACATCTTATCCCCTATCCTTTGGATAGGGGATAAGATGTCCTGGGGTGGAGTACCCTTTTAAACTTCAATTTACAATGTTTCAATGGTATAAAATGTTGAATAACCTTGTAAACACTTTGCTTTACTTTTCTACTGATTTTAATTTACAGTGCATTCGCAAAGTTTTCAGACCCTTTTACTTTTTTCACATTTTGTTAAGGAAAAGAAAAAAAACAAAATATTGCATACACATAAGTATTCAGACTCTATATTCAGTGCTTAGTTGAAGCCCCTTTGGCAGCAATTACAGCCTCCAGTCTTCTTGGGGATGAGACCATAAGGTTTACACACCTGGATTTGGAGATTTTTGGCCATTCTACTCTGAAAATCCTCTTAACCTCTGTCAGGGTTAATGGGGACCAACGTTGAAAGCCATTTTAGGTCTTTCCAGTGATGTCCAATTGGGTTCAATTTAGAACTCTGACTGGGACATTTAAGGACATTGACAGAGTTGTCCATTAGCCAATTATGCATTGTCTTGGCCATGTGCTTAGATTCATTGACTTGTTCAACTCAGTCTAAGGACCAGAGCACAATGGATCATATTTTGCTCCGTTCAGTGTTTCCTCAAACCTGATGAGTGTCCCTGTTCCACCACTGAAGAACACTTCCCAAGTATGATTCTTCCTCCACAATGCTCCACTGTGGGGATGATATTGGGCAGGTGCCTGGTTTCCTCCAGATATGACACTAAGATTTCATCCAGATCGGATAATCTTGTTTGTAAGTGTCTGATATTCCTTAACAGGCTTTTTTGCTCAATAAACTGTATATAGCGCTTCAATGTCTCTCATGCAAACATATATACCAGTATATATACAGCAGATGCCAAACTGAATACTGAGAACCACAGTTAGTTTCCTTGTTACATAGTTACATATTTAGTACGGTTGAAAAAAGACATACGTCTATCAAGTTCAACCAGGTAATTGAAGAGTAGGGGTGTGGCACGATATTGGGGAAGGGATGGGATTTTATATTTCTTCATAAGCATTAATGTTATTTTGTTCCAGGAATGTATCTAATCCTGTTTTAAAGCTGTAAATTTTTCCTGCTGTGACCAGTTCCTGAGGTAGACTGTTCCATAAGTTCACAGTTCTCATGGTAAAGAAGGCGTGTCGCCCCTTGAGACTAAACTTTTTCTTCTCCAGACGGAGGGAGTGCCCCCTCGTCCTTTGGGGGGGTTTAACCTGAAACAGTTTTTCTCCATATTTTTTGTATGGGCCATTAATATACTTATATACAATTATTTGATTGATTAATTTATGTTAAAACAAAAGAAATCAGCCTGAGTGATATATAACAACACAAAATAATATAGAAGTCATCACGTTTAAAAGGTTTCAAAAATATTTATGATTTGTCCTTTAGAAATGGTGATATAATATAGTTTGCGTATACTGATTGTGCCAATGCAAAATACCAGTGGGGCTTATACACCTTTCACTAACCAGGGATTCGTGTCTATGGGTGTCTATTGCTATTTGATATTACTGTAGAAACATGCAAATACCTCGGCTCACCTCCTCAAATGTTGAGTATCATGGATCCTTGCCAAGCCAAGTGCCCGCTATGAAAGCAAGTGAAAAGATCCTCTGGATCCAGCTCTTCAGGTAAAGGTATTCCTTTATTAGGTATTCATTAAAATACAGTTCCAATTCACACAATCTCCTCCGCTACACCTAGTGCCCCATTCTGTACGCCCAATCGCATTTGCGCACTTTTCTATGGATAGTGACCAAGTGCGCATGAACACAAAAAACGCATTATGGCCTACAGGATGGGGCACTAGGTATAGCGGAGGAGATTGTGTGAATTGGAACTGTATTCTAATGAATACCTAATAAAGGAATACTTTTACCTGAAGAGCTGGATCCAGAGAATCTTTTTATTTGAAATGACTGCATGCATATGCTTGTGCAGACAGGACACTGATCGCCCAGCAGCAATCTTTGGGGTTGGTGCTTGCTTAGTGCTTACTGGGATATTTCATAGACCATACATTTGTTGGGAAATAGGGTTTGCGTGTTCAGTAGTTAGAAAATACAGCTAGAATTTAAAACAAAGGGACGTCTTATCTTTTGCAATAAAGACATTTCTTATTATTTCAGGACCATAGCTATGAAAGATAATTTTCTGCACTTCTAGTATTGGCCAAAGAGGCTTTGGGACTTTACTCTGTCTCTTTTTTCTCTATTTGTATATTTTTCTGCTGTGCTAATTATAAACACACTTCCATAGGATACTGGGTAAAGGATCTGTGGTGTGCCAGCACTAAAGGCTGTCCTGTGGGCTAACAATTGCCTCAGGCATCACTGCGGTCTATATGTTGAGCCCACTGCTCCATTGTCTGACCTGTTATAATGTAATATATGTATGTGTAATGTTGTGTTAATTTATACACTGTACCTTTAAGGGATTGTGGCAGAGTGATTAGGTGACCTGACGCCCCAATGGGGGACCCCCAAACCTAGCCATTATGTAGTGTAGGGGGAGGAGTGAGTCAGTGAGGAGCTGCAGTTTAGTGCAGTTGTAGTAAGGAGTGGAGTGCTGAATTACTGTGCACTGTGCACAGGTGAATATCAAAACTCTTGGTAAAACTTCTACTTCAGTCAGTAAGTCAAGATAAAGTCGTTAAAGTCAGCATGTGCTGCTAATAATCTTAAAGCCATTTTCCATAGCAACTACAACTCCCAGCATGGCAACAGGCTCCCTGGTTTCTACTATGCCCATCCCTCTGCACAAGACATTGTACTGTTTGAGATCTGCTACTTCCAACAAAGTAAAGATAGTTACTGTAGCCGTAACCTTATATCGATGTATTAATTACCCCGCACCTGGCCCAGGAGAAGCTATCTCAACCTTGGAATGTTTAGGTTAACAGTGCCCTGGCATCACAAATTGATTTGTACATCCCGCACACAGTCAATTCATAACCTTGATGCTGCCAAACTATTGAAAATACATAATACAAAACCGAACTGGTTCTGACCGCACATCAGCTAAATAGGTTATACATATCTACCATTCATCATAGTCTGATCAGGTCTTGAACAATCAGACTAATAGTTCATAGCGTAGTCTATTCTATAATGGATAACACCTACAGTAGTTTGAAATTTGGACAACAACATTCGATTTGTTTTTCCAAGACGTCCCACAGATGCTCAGTTGAAAAAAGAGCTTTGAAATCTGGAGGGAAACACTCTGAAATAATTTTATACAGCACTATGAAATCATTGTCCTAGTCATCAAACCATTCATGGAAAATTTGCAGTATTGCGGGACATACTGAAAGAGTCCACAACCATTAGGGAATATACTGTTGTCATGAAGGGGTGTACATGGTTCTAAACACATTTTAGGTAGGTGGTACAGGTTAAAATAACATCTACATGAATACTCAGACCTAAAGTTTTCCAGCAGAACTAGATTGTATTCTTCTTATAGTGCATACTGGTGCCATCTCTTCCCTATGTTAGCAATTTACCTAATGACTGATGTTCATGTGCAGGTTAGGGGAGCTCTTAAGGTTAGGGAAGCGAGCTCTGCATGGGCACTCTCACTGGTATGCAACCCCACCGAAAATCATTGTGCTGTATGTTCTGACACCTTGCTATAATAGCCAACATTATCTTTTTAGCAGGTTGTGCTACAGTAACTTTTTCGTGAAATTAGACCCAATAACTTTTGCTCCTTACGCACATCAGTGCGCCTAGAACATCCTGTGGTGTTTGAATTGAATATTCTGCCTTTTCATAACTTTTCTATGGTAATAATAAAGAGTATTGAGTTTCTGAAAAGTCCAGTTAGCTACATGAAAAAAAAAGTTACTTTATTTTCTGTAGAATCATCTATCTGGACTTCCAACCTTGTAATGTCCCCTTTTTATTTAGCAATTAGTGATTTGCAATTATAATGCTCTATCTAAAGCATGTATTGACTTTGACTTAAGAACATCTCGTGTGCAAAAGACATTAAATACCAAGAGGAAAACTTCTAAGGAAAAGGAATTAAGAAGTTATTATTTGTTAAGGTGAAATCATTTGCATCCAAAGTAGGTGTTCAGCATAGTTCCCAAACTTAAAACAGTTTTAGTTTCTCACCACAGAGCCAATGAAGGGTCTAATTGTACCAGTCTGGCAAGGTTTTAATACATTTTTTACAAAAATTAATTAATCAAGCTCTTTACTGTTTACTGCGTAGTACAACATGTCTTTAGGCTCGAAATCACAACTAGAGCTTAGTCAACTCCTGGAGACCCAGAAACTTTATGGAAGGTGCTTGTAGTACTGATTTAGTTTGGCCTAGCCAACATAGGACTTTTCAGTGCAAAAATATTGCTCCCTCCGTATCAGTACTGCTCTTATAGACACAAAGAAAAGGACTAAGTATATTTTTGGAGATAAGGGTGGATAGAGAGAGACTGTAGCACAACAGAGGGTAGAACATACACGACGATGTGGGAGGTCGGCACTACTAGTTCCAATGTGGATGAATACAGCAGGAGGTCCGCAATAGAATCACCTGGCCACGAAGTAGTCCCCCATACAGCGGTGCTCTATTCCGTAGCAACAGAGGTATTGTAGAATCGGTACAAGAAGATGAAAAGGATGGCACTCCGCAAGGCAGGTACAATTTTCATTTATTCACAAACATCAGCAGGTAGAAGGTACAGAGAGGGAGAAGACAATGGAACAACATCCGTTTTGCGGTTAAACGCCGCTTCCACTGGTTCCCATAAGAACCAGTAGAAGCTGCGTTTAACCGCGAAACGGACATTGTTCCATTGTCTGCTCCCTCTCTGTACCTTCTACCTGCTGATGTTTGTGAATAAATGAAAATTGTACCTGCCGTGCGGAGTGCCATCCTTTTCATCTTCTTGTACAGAGGGTAGAACATAACTGGGACATGGGATATGGGAGAGGTAGAGTTGAGAGCGGGTGGGAAAGTTGAATGTGGGAACCCACCAGAAAGTCAAGGAAGAAAAGAAAAAATGGGGGGCATTTTCCTGCCAGGCCTTGAACAGTTTAAGCAGTTTAAGCAATTGGAGAGCTTTCCTTTATTTCAATTTATTTGTCATGACAGTTTGGGCAAAGTGGAGAGGTAGAGTTTAAAGCAGGTAAGAATGCAATACCTACCAGAAGGTTAAGGATGAAAGGTAGAATAGGGGTGGCACTTTCCTGCCGGACCAGGAACAGCCAACCAGTTTTCGCAGCTGATGTAGAAAAGAGAGCTTTCCTTTATTTTAATCTATTTGTCGTAATGGTCTGGCACCTTGGGCAGTCTTTCAGGATACTTTTACATTTACAAACTAGTAAACTAAATAGTTTTTTTATTTTTTTTGCAAATAATTTATTACATTTTTTAAAAGGGAATGTTATATTTTGGGCAAGATCAGGTTGGGTAAGGTTAGACATTTTATGTCTTTTGGGCTAGAGGCTGTTTTAGCTTAGTTCAAGCTGATCCCATATTCTACATTTCTTGCAGAAACTTATGTAATTATGGCATAATCTTGATAATGGGTAACTTTTTATTATTTACATTTTTAATGCTTAGGAAAACTGGTAAATCTGCTGACCACCTCTGGAAAATTCCTGAAGATATTTATTTGAAAATTAATTTCCGTCTGATGTTGGGAACAATTTTCAATATAAATATCTGAAAATTAAAAACTGAATGTCAGGGAACCTACTAAAATGTTTTAGGAACATCATTGGAATAGACGCTTAGAAGCCTACACAGTTTTGTGCATTATTTCTATAATGTTACAATTTCTACAGAATTGGAAACCCATTTCAAATCCCACTTTTTATCTTTATTAAGCCAGCGTATTAAGCTTATCTCGCAGAAAAAAATTACTATATATATATGAATGCTATATATGAATGCGCGGCATATGTTTACTTTTGTTCATTAAAGAAAATCACAACATATAAACACATGGTCGAGCACTTGAACAAAATGATATGTTCTCTCTTCTCATCATCTTTCAGTGTAACTAGTAATGACCATCGAGGCGCTAAAATATATGGTTTATCACAAGAAATAAAAGAAGGGAGAATTGCTCATCCTCCCTCGCTGCCTCCATAAATTAATGGAAGTGGTGGGCTCATCATATCCTACCTTCATGTGAAGGTCAGCAAATCTTCAGGTGCTGTATTGTGTTTTTGCTGGCAGGTTCTCTTGTGCAGTCTGCAGCTTGAAGGTTATTAATGCTAGCATTAGTCTTTTCCCATAATCCTTTTTGAAGGTCTCTTGTCACAAGCAGCACACATGATGGACATTTTCTTAAAGAACACCAAGCACTTTTTCATATTCAGTGCAAACATATTTTCCTAAAATCTGGGATAGTGTTAATACAATGGCAGTAATTAGTAAAAAAAAATACTCATAGCCCACTGTAAATCTACCTTCTTTAGGGTCTATTCACATTTACAGTATCTTGTGCAAATTTGATGCGCAGGATTTGAAACAGCAGATTTAATTGACTGAAGACCGCATCAAGTCTACAGCTTCAAATCCTGTGCATCAAATATGCACAGGATACTGTAAGTGTGAATACACCCTTACAGTGTAACTGTCAATATGATGGACTTTATTTATTTACAAAATGTAAGCAATCCATATATTATTAGATTAATCTTTCTACTTCTGTTTGAAAATAGGGCTTAATCCAGCACCCCACCACCTCATTCCTAAAGTGTGCTTTCTATGCACTGTCCACACACAGTAGTTATATACAGACAATAGCATAGCTGCACTGACCTAGGGCTGGGTGGTATGGCCAAATATGTGTATAGCGGTATTTTTGTAACTTATGGCGGTTCCACGGTATATAACAGTATTCCCCCCCCTCCCCCCAAATTAATTATTAGCCCTGTGCCGCACTGTCCCCATCGGGGTACTACTCACGTCACCCACAAGCGCGGCTCTCCTCGTCCTCCTGTTTGTTGCGGCCGCCGGCGCTGACACTCTCTATATTGTGCGGTATCCCTATGCTGTATCCCTATGCCCGGGCTGCAAAAGGTAAACAAAATAAACTTTAACTCACCTTCCCCGTCAGTCCGGACTTGCTTTCCAGGGAATTGAACATTGGACAGCCGTCATTCCAACGTATATTCGGACATCGGCCTTACGCTGGGGATGTGAATGTCGGCAGTGGTCAGCCTATCACCGGCCGCAGCGATGTTCTGCCTCGGTCGGTGATAGGCTGAGCCCACTATCATGTAAGAAGCCGGCTTCTTACATGACAGTGGGCTCAACCTATCACCGGCCGAGGTGGAACATCACTGCAGCCTGTGATAGGCTGATGGCTGTCCGACGTTCAATTCCCTGGAAAGCAAGTCCGGACTGACGGGGAAGGTGAGTTAAAGTTTATTTT
Source organism: Hyla sarda (assembly GCF_029499605.1). Lineage (NCBI taxonomy): Eukaryota > Metazoa > Chordata > Amphibia > Anura > Hylidae > Hyla > Hyla sarda. Next base: position 101,035,741 of record NC_079191.1, on the reverse strand, counting down.
GTTTACCGGGCATAGGGATACAGTATAGAGCAGTAGTTTGCAATCTGCGGACCTCCAGATGTTGCAAGACTACAACTCCCAGCATGCCCGGACAACCAACGGCTGTGCGGGCATGCTGGGAGTTGTAGTTTTGCAACATATGGAGGTTGAAGACCACTGGTATAGAGTGTCAGCGCCGGCGGCCGCAACAAACAGGAGGACCAGGAGGGCAGCGCTTGCGGGTGACATATGTTAGTAGTACCCCGATGGGGACAGCGCAGCGCTGGGCTAACAATTAATTGGGGGGGCAGAACAACGCTCGAGGGTCACATATGATTAGTTCCCCGATGGGGACAGCGCAGCGCTGGGCTAATAATTCATTCCCGAGGGGGAGGGGCCAAACCGGTATTGCGGTATGGGTTAAAATGCATATCGTGCAGCACAAAAAATTCGGTATTCGGTATACCACCCAGTCCTACACTGACCCCTGCTGCATCACAGGCTCTCCAGCTTTAAAGGGTACCTCTCATCAAATAAACTTTTGATATATTTTAGATTAATGAATGTTGAATAACTTTCCAATAGCATGTTAATGACAAATATGCTTCTTTCTATTGTATTTTTCCCGATCAATCCTGTCAGCAAGCATTTCTGACTCATACTGGAGTCCTAAACACTCAGAGCTGCCAGCCTGCTTTGTTCACAGTCAAACAGGCTGTGAACAAAGCAGGCTGGCAGCTCTGAGTGTTCTCCTTTGTGAACAAAGCAGACTGGCAGCTCGTAGTGTTTAGGACTCCAGCATGAGTCTGAAATGCTTGCTGCCAGGACTGGTAGGGAGACCCCTAGTGGTCATTTCTTCAAAGTGGAAAATTAAATAGAAAGAAGCATATTTTTTAATAACATGCAATTGTGAAGTTATTCTGCATACATTAATCTATAATATATCAAACGTTTTTTTGATGAGAGGTACCCTTTAAATAGCTTTACTGGATACTATACCCAATGCTGATACAGAGAGCAGTGGAAAGAAGCCTGCTACTGCCAGTACATAGCTGAGGCAGGGCACAGTAGCAGAGGAAGAAAGAGCAGTGACTGCTATGTGTGCCCGGCTGCTTCCCCATGATCTCAGTTTTCTAAAAAAACTTTACCAATGCAGTACCCAGTGCTCTCTGTCTGTAGCATTGGGCATGGTATCTGGAGCAGCAGGGGACAATGCAGATATGCTACTGCCCGTACACAACTACTGTAGACAGACAGTGCATAGCAACTGCATTTTAAAGGGGTACTCTGCCCCTAGACATCTTATCCACTATCCAAAGGATAGGGAATAAGATGTCTGAATGCAGGGGGGTCCCAATGCTGGGGACCCCCACGATCTCAGCTGCAGCACGCCAGACATCCGGTGCATGGAGCGAACTTCTCTTTGTTCCGGATGACTGGCAATGTGGGGCGGAGGCTCGTGCTGTCAGGGTCATGCCCCCTCGCATAGCTTGCATTGAGGGGGTGTGGCTGTAACATCACAAGCCTCAGGCGGCACCCGATGCTCTTAACGAACGCTGGGTGCAGCAGGTAGATTGCGGAGATCCCCAGTGGCGGGACTCCCACGATCAGACATCTTTTCCCCTTCAAACAGAAGAAGACAGATTAGTCTAATAACAAACATTAGACATCTTCTTAAAATCCTTAAATACTTAGTACACTTGCTGTGTTGTTAACTGCATGTAACCTGATAGAGAAACAATCAAAGTCAGATTTCATACATGTCGCCTATTTAAAGTACTATATTATAAACAAGCCATTACACGCACATATTCTTGCTGATGCATCATGGACTTGACAATGCGCGAGATGCTCGCCTGCCAACACTTGCTTGTTAGGACCTGTCGGTGGACTTGACCACTGATTGGTTATAACTTGCATTGTGTGTGTTTATTTTAAATTAATAGCATGTTAGACAACAGAGGAAACATATACGGATCTGTTTTCAAATGTTTTTAGGTGCACCTAAGGTTACTACTGCTCCCTCAGAATCATTGCAATGCCCCTCAGGGGGTCAATAATAGAAGCACTAATATACAATTAATATATACTGTGCCTTCAAGAAAACAGAATTTAGTAATGTACACATTGCAATACAGAGAGTTTGGTGGAGAGCTCCTGTCACAAAACTAAACGTTTAATATATTGTTCCTTATGTACTTGCTGTTAAAATTCTTAGCCTTCATGTTTTTAATGTGATTGAAAAAACGGCCACCAGGTGGCTCTGTTCTGTTCCCTGCCACAAGTCAAACAGTTACTTTGGTCTCCTTTTGGCCTGGCAGGAGACCAAACTCAGGAAGTGCGTGCGGGAAGGGGGGAAAGGTATGATACAGAGCTTTTTAAAGCTCAGAAATTATTTTTCAAGAGCAGGAGGGATGTTAGGAGTAGTTAGGGAATATAATCTGATTTAGTTTAGAAAATATGGTTTGATGACAGGTATATATATAGGGTTGGTCATCTTAAAATGCACATGCTTTACACACAATGGTAGTTTAAAACATGCTATAAAAAAATTCTGTTGTATAGACACGCAATGCAGTGCATCTATGTTATTAATTATTTTTTTTATTAGGTTTTGAAACTGTAGTTTGGTATAATACTGTTCACAGTCCCTCAAGAAATAACAGAAAAACAATAAAACAGAGAGTGACATAAAGCAATCCATATGACAAGATGATATGACACAATAGTAAAAAGGCATGACAAGGGAAACACACATGGCACCAGTAAGGAAGCTGGACCGTTTTCTACATCCATCCTGAGCTACAAGTTTTCTTGTCTCAGTAACAGATTAAGCAATATACCCTGCAACCACACCTCCCCATATCATAGAAGGCCATTGCTTGGACCAGAAGCTAAAGGCTCACAGGCCCAAGTGCAACCACTAACCTTGAACCCAATGGCCTATCCATACATTTTAGCTGAACTTCTAGGTCTTTTAGGGGCCCAAGAATGATTACTCCAGTGTATTGGATATTCTCCATTTATTAAGTAAATATAAGTAAATGTCAGTTTTATCCAGTGACTCACAGGTGACATCCACTCTAAATGAAGATGCTCACTTTCTTTTTCTTCTTCATCCAGCCCAGACCACAATTATGACTTCTTTCAGCCAGGACTCATGGCTTTCAGCTAGAACTCCTCCTCTGTGCCCCAAGGTGATAGTGCCCCTTTTGTATCTCACATTTTACTGACCCTTTATGTCTCCTAAAAGGTAATTATGCCCTATCTGTACCCCACTAGGCAATAGTGCAACCCTCTGTTCCCCCAGAAGGCAATAATGCCCCTTTTATGTCCCCCACAAAATAAGAGTGCCCCCTCTGTGACCCCAGAAGAAGTTAATAGTTCACCTAATGTGTCCCCCTACAAAAAAGATCGCGCCCTCTGTGTCCCCCACCAGAAGGTAATAGTGACTGACTGTCCTCCTAAATGTACTTTATATTCCCTCCTGTATGCAGTGTAAGGCTGGGTTCACACTACGTTTTGTCCCATACGGGAGCGCATACGGCAGGGGGGAGCTAAAAGCTCGCGCTCCCGTATGTGACCGTATGCGCTCCCGTATGTCATTCATTTCAATGAGCCGACCAGAGTGAAACGTTCGGTCCGGTCGGCTCATTTTTGCGCCGTATGCGCTTTTACAACCGGACCTAAAACCGTGGTTGACCACAGTTTTAGGTCCGGTTGTAAAAGCGCATACGGCGCAAAAATGAGCCGACCGGACCGAACGTTTCACTCCGGTCGGCTCATTGAAATGAATGACATACGGGAGCGCATACGGTGACAAACGGGAGCGCGAGCTTTTAGCTCCCTCCTGCCGTATGCGCTCCCGTATGGGACAAAACGTAGTGTGAACCCACCCTAAGAGAACACACTGTGCAGAAGCTTTGCCACTGACCCACTTGACACACAACACTGGCTCTTACGCTGGATACAGGAGAAATTATAAAAATGTATTAGCCTGTGATGAGGGGCATCCATATGTCCATAATATACCGTATTTATCGGCGTATAACACGCACTTTTTAGGCTAAAATTTTTAGCCTAAAGTCTATGTGCGTGTTATACACCGATACACCCCCAGGAAAGACAGGGGGAGAGAGGCCGTTGCTGCCCGCTTCTCTCCCCCTGCCTTTCCTGGGGTCTAGAGCCCTGCTGCCGGCTCTTCTCTCCCCCTGGCTATCGGCGCCGCTGCCCGTTCTGTCCCCCTGACTATCGGTGCCGGCGCCCCATTGCTGGCGCCGATAGCCAGGGGGAGAAAAGCGGTGCCGACAGCCAGGGGGAGAGAAGGGGCAGCGGCACCCATTGCCAGCGCCGCTGCCCTGTTGCCTCCCCCCATCCCCGGTGGCATAATTACCTGTTGCCGGGGTCGGGTCTGCGCTGCTGCAGGCCTCCGGCGTGCGTCCCCTGCGTCGTTGCTATGCGGTGCACTGCGTGGCGCATGACGTCAGTGCGCCGCGCCGTGCATAGCAACGATGCAGAAGACGCACGCCGGAGGCCTGCAGCAGCGCGGACCCGACCCCGGCAACAGGTAATTATGCCACCGGGGATGGGGGGAGGCAACGGGGCAGCGGCGTCGGCAATGGGTGCCGCTTCCCCTTCTCTCCCCCTGGCTGTCGGTGCCGGCAATGGGGCTCCGGCACCGATAGTCAGGGGGACAGAACGGGCAGCGGCGCCGATAGCCAGGGGGAGAGAAGGGCCGGCAGCAGGGCTCTAGACCCCAGGAAAGGCAGGGGGAGAGAAGCGGGCAGCGACGGCCTCTCTCCCCCTGCCTTTCCTGGGGGTGTATCGGGGTATACACGCGCACACACGCACCCTCATTTTACCATGGATATTTGGGTAAAAAACTTTTTTTACCGAAATATCCTTGGTAAAATGAGGGTGCGTGTTATAGGCTGGTGCGTGGTATACCCCGATAAATACGGTAAGTACTTTTCAACTTCTAATCATTGTCTGTACTGGGACAGGCTGATAAGATAATTTCTTGTCTGACTAAATCTGCCCCATTAAAGGGGTATTCCAATCAAAACCTTTTTATATATATATATCAACTGGCTCCAGAAAGTTAAAACAGATTTGTAAATTACTTCTATTAAAAAATCTTAATCCTTCCCATAGTTATTAGCTTCTGAAGTTTTCTGTCTAATGATGATGATGTCACATCCCGGGAGCTGTGCATGATGGGAGAATATCCCCATAGGGACTGCACAGCTCCCGGGACGCGAGTTATCAGAGAGCAGTTAGACAGAAAACATCAACTCAACTTCAGAAGCTAATAATTATTGGAAGGATTAAGATTTTTTAATAGAAGTAATTTACAAATCTGTTTAAAATTTCCGGAGCCAATTGATATATATAAAAAAAGTTTTGGCCTGGAATACCCCTTTAAAGGTTTTCCATTCCTGGAAGAATGTATAGGCTTGTTTCTACTTGTGTCTCCTAGTTTCTATTCTATCCATTCCCATCTTGTAGCTCATTCGAACAGTCTTTTATTGTTGTTAATGAGTCAGGGAAAACTGCACAAACACAGATTCTTTACATACAAAGCCAATGTCAATGACAAGCTTTTCACAGCTCGAAAGATAACAGATACATCATAATCCTTAGGAATAGTGAACTGTTCACTGCAATAAGCTCTTCTCCAACTGCGAGGCTGGATTGTACGGCATTCTGTTCTGCTACTACATCTGGTGTTGCATATATCAACAAGGCATAGACTCATAATTATCAGTATTTTTCCATAATGTCCTTCCACCCTGTGAAACCCAAATAGACAAAGACCTCTAATGACAACTTGGATCCAAACCACACTAAACACCGGAGTCAGAGAGCGCGATTAATCTGTACACAATCTGCAATTAGGTTCTCTTTACACCATTGTTCCCTCTCAATAGGCACAGAAAGCCAGAATCCATCAAATTTCATTTTGTATGACATCACACACAACGATATCATAACGAAAGTCAACCTTTCTGCTCATATGTTCACAAATCTAATGTTTAGCAGCATTTTCTGCATGCTCTTCTATACACAGTGAATTGCAATGTGGCTTGTTTAGCGCTACATACCTATTAGCTGCTAGTGATTGTTCTTTCCCTTTTTTTTTCTCTTCTCCATGGCATTCAAATGCAGTTTGAGATATTTTTATTTGACAGATATGTTCTTTGTGTCTAAACACTGACAATGGTTGGCTGGTGAGCAGTAATTTGGTTAAAGGCCACATTTATCAGTTGCATTTTAGGTAGGGTTCAGTGCAGACTTGAATCTAGCCCCAACCACTGTCTCTACCTACTTGGATAATCTACCCTTAATGGCAGCCCCTAACTGGGCAATGGTCCTTGTGCTAAACAGTGTAAAGGCATCAACAAGCCTCAAGGTGTCCAGGTCAATAACACACAGGCAAAAACGATAGCAAATCAGAAGACAAAATACTTATAAGAGCAAGCTAGAGTGTCAGAACCAAAAGGGTACCATAGTACAAAATCAGAGATCAAACAGAATCAGGACAGGCAAGGGTCAAACCAAGAGAGCAGGAAAGTACAAAGTCAGCAGGCAGGAGAAAAGTCAGGGATAAGACAAAAAGGCCAGGTCACAGGGGATCAAACAGTATAGGAATACAGGGAACAGAAATGCAAGTGAGGGGTCAAAGCACAATCACAGGCATAGGACTAGAATGTAAACTAGTTTAGTTCTTCCAACATTGGGAGAAATGAGTGCCGTCTCTGCAGTTGATTGTCCTGCTGCTCCCACCTCCTGATAGGCTGACGGGTATTTCACTCACTGACAAACAGTCTAGAAGAGGATGGAAGAGCCACTGGAGCCGTACAAGGAACATATGTAAAATATACTGCCTGAACCACGGGTAGCATGGAATCCCAAAAGGCATTCTGGTTGTAAAAAACTGTTTAAACTGAGCCGTGGTGCCAGGATAAATGCCATCTGGGCAGACTCACTCTTCCATCCACCTGGCTCGTAGGTATCTCCGTGTTTGTGTATAGGGAAAGATCTGTTAATCAAGCTGAGCTGAAGAAAAACAAACTGGGGAGAATGCCCTACCCAGAAACTTAAATGGCAGCCTCCTTTGTAAACACAGATTTAGCTGTCAATCACTGTGTGTAGGAGGGCAAGCCTGCTTGTTAGATCTAAGATTTAAATAAAAATTGAAATAAATAAAAAGTTTATAGTATGCACGGTTATGCACTTCACTCCCCTGCTTGCTGCCATCTCTGTCCAGTTGCACTGAATGGGCTCCATAGACTTATACTGGAGCCCATCAAGTGCAGCTTGACAGAGATCACAGAGAGTTAAGGATTGAAGCGCACAGCCATGTGCATCTCCTTGCTTATTCTAATGATTGGTTGGTGTCTCAACACTGAGACCCCAAATGACCCAAACTTTTCACATATCTCCGTGTCAAAAGATTTTTTTTTAAATGACAGGGACACTTTAAGCTAAAGTTTTTAAACTGTAGGTGGGAGAATTCTTTAATAGGTGCAAAAAGTCGAAAAGAGTCCCACAGAGAGATTAGTGAACTATACAGAGCAATGAGAATTTCAGTGAAAACAAATACTAAAAAAGAGGAACATAGAGAAAAAGTAGAGCATGTCATTTCCTTTGTACTCCTCTGAGATCTAATTTCAGAATTTCCCTAGCCCAGTGACCCATCATAGTTTTCTACATAAAGCACACTGTTAAATAGAACACAAGAAATAGCAAGCAATAGAATAAATAGAAGTAATTGAGTACAATGTACAAAGCCTACGGTATTGCGGAAGAGGTGCAGAATAGAAGAATCATACATTTAGCAGTGTTTTCCAACCAGGGTGCCTCAAGTTGTTGCAAAACTACAACTCCCTGCATAGCTAGACAGCCTTTGGCTGTCCGGGCATGCTGGGAGTTGTAGTTTTGCAACAACTTGATCCACACTTGTTTGGAAACATTGATAAATACATGATTTACCTATTTACCAACCTGTGGCTCTTCAGTTTTTGCAAATCTAAAATTCCCTTTATGTCCTGACAGGTATGATAAGAAATTGAATTTTTTTTTTATTGTATACAGTGGGGCAAAAAAGTATTTAGTCAGCCACCAATTGTTCTCCCACTTAAAAAGATGAGAGAGGCCTGTCATCATAGGTATACTGTACTTCAACTCTGAGAGACAGAATGGGGGGAAAGAACACAGGAAATCACATTGTAGGATTTCTAATGAATTAATTGGTAAATTCCTCTGTAAAATAGGTGTTTGGTCACCTAAAACAAGCAAGATTTCTGGCTCTCACAGACCTATAACTTCTTCTTTAAGAGTCTCCTCTGTCCCCCACCCGTTACCTGTATTAATAGCACCTGTTTTAACTTGTTATAAGTATAAAAGACACCTGTCCACAACCTCAAACAGTTATACTCCAAACTACACAATGGCCAAGACCAAAGAGCTGTCAAGGGACACCAGAAACAAACTTGTAGACCTGCACCAGGCTGGGAAGACTGAATCTGCAATAGGCAAGCAGCTTGGTGTGAAAGAAATCAACTGTGGGAGCAATTATTAGAAAATGGAAGACATACAAGACCACTGATAATCTCCCTCGATCTGGGGCTCTACGCAAGATCTCACCCCGTGGTGTAAAAATGATCACAAAAACGGTGAGCAAAAATCCCAGAACCACATGGGGGGGACCTCGTGAATGCCCTGCAGAGAGCTGGGACCAAAGTACCAAAGGCTACCATCAGTAACACACTACGCTGCAAGGGACTCAAATTATGCAGTGCCAGACATGTCCCCCTGCTTAAGCCAGTGCATGTCCAGGCCCATCTGAAGTTTGCAAGAGAGCATTTGGATGATCCAGAAGAGGATTGGGGTGAATGTCATATGGTCAGATGAAACCAAAGTAGAACTTTTTTGTAAAAACTCAACCCGTTGTGTTTGGAGGAGAAAGAATGCTGAGTTGCATTCAAAGAACACCATACCTACTGTGAAGCATGGGGGTGGAAACATCATGCTTTGGGGCTGTTTTTCTGCAAAAGGACCAGGAAGACTCATCTGTGTAAAGGAAAGAATGAATGGGGCCATGTTTCATGAGATTTTGAGTGAAACCTCCTTCCATCAGCAAGGGCATTGAAGATGAAACGTGGCTGAGTCTTTCAGCATGACAATGATCCCAAACACACTGCCCGGGCAACAAAGGAGTGCCTTCGTAAGAAGCATTTCAAGGTCCTGGAGAGGCCTAGCCAGTCTCCAGATCTCAACCTCATAAAAAAAAACTTTGGGTCTCCCAGTCTTCCCAGATTTTATAATATTTAGGGAGTGTGTTGTCTAGTGTTGCCGATAAGCATTCCAATCTTTTTATATCTCTAATCCTATCCAAAAGCATGATACATGATGGATAGCTTTAGAATCCATGTTGGGGCAGAGTAGAGACCATGCAACTTTCCCTCTTACTTCTCTTCTCTTTTTCCTTTCTTTCCTTTTATTTTTGCTTTCTTCTTGTTAACACATGAGAAATATAGGCTACAATGATTTGTTTCTTGTGAAATTACATTCTACATACTCCTGCTTATAATCTACATTAAGTCGAGCAGAGTTAACACTTCCTAAAAATGTTCACCTATGCTCTGGAGAATTGTTGTCTCATTCAATATTTTTATTTTATTTTCACCAATGTATTATTCTCAAATCCCTGAGGAAACACCTAGTTAATATACCAGCTTTTTCTTATTTTGATATGATTCATCAAATGGCTGTAATTTAATTTTATTTTATTTGTTATCTTGTAAAATTCTTAAAACTCATAAATAAACAGTTATAAAAAAAAAAAAAAAAAAACCTTTGGAGGGAGTTGAAAGTCCGTGTTGCCCAGCGACAGCCCCAAAACATCACTGCTTTAGAGGAGAATGGAGGAATGGGCAAAAATACCAGCAACAGTGTGTAAAAACCTTGTGAAGACTTACAGAAAACATTTGACATCATTTCCAACAAAGGGTATATAACTAAGTATTGAGATAAACTTTTGTTATTGACCAAATACTTATTTTCCACCTTAATTTGCAAATAAATTCTTTAAAAAATCAGGTAATGTGATCTCATCTTTTTAAGTGGGAGAACTTGCACAATTGGTGGCTGAATAAATACCTTTTTGCCCCATTGTAAGCATGCCCAGCTAGGCCACTTTATAACAATACTGCTGAGTCTTTGTATATATCAGTTATCAGTCTCATTGGGAATTATTTATCTTTCTTACTTAAATGCAAGACTTGGCTCCACCATATATATATATATATATATATATATATATATATATATATATATATATATATGTATATATATGTGTGCATTTATATTTAACTAAAACTAAAGAAGGCATAGCCGGTAGTTTAGTTTAGAATTTTATTCATTATTTTCTTCTGATAAATGATGTGACCTAAAATCAGCAATTCTGCTATTTGGTACTTTTTATGTTTATGCCATTCATTATGAGGAATAACAAACATTTTATTTTAAAAGTTCTAACTATTCCACACACAGGGATATCAATCACGTTTGTTTATGTTCTAACCCTATTAACCCATTGGTGACACCGACTGGAACGGACTTGGTCCCATACATAATCCCACAAAAACACTAATCAGTACTATCGATGATCTACTTGTACAGGCTGCCTAGACAGCTGATATAAGAAGATTTGTGATTTGGTAACACGAAGGTACATGTCAGAACCCGTGAGGTTAAACGGTTCTGACAGCTCTCTGTGTTTCGTTTTGGTTAGGGCTACACCCAGCTGTCTGGACTGGTCAGTTGACCTTGATGTGAGCATCTGGTCTGGGCCTATATAAGCTGGCAGTCTACTCCCAATCCTGGCCTGCTAAAGAACTCTGTGTACTCCTAGCTAGCATGTATATTCTATCTGTTATATCTAGCATTTTGACCCTTTGGCTCTGCTCTTTGACTTTTCTCCTTGCTTAGCGAATTGGCTTATCTGGAACTTATTGGTATCGACTTGGACTGTGGACAGCAACTTATTGTGTGTATGTTTAGTTATTTTTTCTGTTAGTGAGTGATTCCATTCTGTGCCCCAACCTCAGTCTGCATTATAGTTTATTATCTTGACTGGAATGCCCTCACTTATTGTAAGTAGGGACCGTCACCGTGGCTACGGACCTGCTACCTACAGCGGGTACGTAAGTAGGCAGGGATAGGGGGAGTGGGCAAGAATAGTGTGCCCTCCTTCCCTGTCAAGATGTGACAGTAGCCTTTCTTACTTTTAGGTGCCGCAGTCGCCATTTCTTGTGGCATCTAAAGGGATAGTGACAAACATCAGCACGATCGCTGGTAGCTGATAGCAGCTGGTACTCCCTGGATATGAAGTGAGTCTAGTTCCTGAGATTTTTTCATAGTCCCCTAAGATATAAATATATATATGTATATGTATATATATATATATATATATATATATATATATATATATATATAGTACAGACCAAAAGTTTGGACACACCTTCTCATTCAGAGTTTTCTTTATTTTCATGCCTATGAAAATTGTACATTCACATTGAAGGCATTAAAACTATCAATTAACACATGTGGAATTATATACATAACAAAAAAGTGTGAAACAACTGAAAATATGTCATATTCTAGGTTTTTCAAAGTAGCCACCTTTTGCTTTGATTACTGCTTTGCACACTCTTGGCATTCTCTTGTTGAGATTCAAGGGGTAGTCACCTGAAATGGTTTTCACTTCACAGGTGCGCTGGTGTGGAGGAGGAGGTGTGATGGTGTGGGGGTGCTTTGCTGGTGACACTGTTGGGGATTTGAACCAGCATGGCTACCACAGCATCTTGCAGTGGCATGCTATTCCATCCGGTTTGCGTTTAGTTGGACCATCATTTATTTTTCAACAGGACAATGACCTCAAGACACCTACAGGCTGTGTAAGGGCTATTTGACCAAGAAGGAAAGTGATGGGGTGCTGCGCCAGATGAGCTGGCCTCCACAGTCACCAGACCTGAACCCAATCGAGATGGTTTGGGTTGAGCTGGACCGCAGAGTGAAGGCAAAAAAGGGCCAAAAAGTGCTAAGCATTTCTGGGAACTCCTTCAAGACTGTTGGAAGACCATTTCAGGTGACTACCTATTGAAGATCATCAAGAGAATGCCAAGAGTGTGCAAAGCAGTAATCAAAGCAAAAGGTGGCTAGAACCTAGAATATGACATATTTTCAGTTGTTTCACACTTTTTTGTTATGTATATAATTCCACATGTGTCAATTCATAGTTTTGATGCCTTCAGTGTGAATCTACAATTTTCATAGTAATGAAAATAAAGAAAACTCTGAATGAGAAGGTGTGTCCAAACTTTTGGTCTGTACTGTGTGTGTGTGTGTATATATATATATATATATATATATATATATATATATATATATATACGACTTCTGCGGGAAGAGTTAACTAGAATCCTAAGTTCCAGAAGACTTTAAGGGGTAATCCACCATAAAGCAATTTTAGTACATACCTGCTATGCAATAATGGACATGCTTAGGAAGGATCCGTGCTTGTCTTGGGGCTAAATGTTGTGAGATTACTATAATGCTGAGGCTACCTTTTTTTTTTTTGAACATGCTCTTTCCTGTTGGAGTTCATTCTCTCAAACTACAAAACCCATAGTTCCTTGTTTGTAAGTGTGAGGTTATTTTTCTTCCTCCCACACATCAGCTACCCCACCCATTGAGACACACATGTGCTGCCTTCAATGCAATAGATCAGTGTTTTCTGATCAGGGTGCCTCCAGCTGTTGCAAATTCTTGCAGAATGATCTCCAACCCAGTGGTCACTCCACCCATTGAAGTAATGACAGGCTCCTTTTGCCTGACTAGTGATGTAATGTCTGCAACCTGGGAAAACCTGAGACAACACTTATTTTGTATGCTGTTAAAAATAAATGTAGGGGCATAAATCACTGAAGAATTGTGAGATCACCATGAAACACAGTTACAAATGCTATTTTATCAACTGCGCTAACTTTACAGCCCCTGTAGCATAGTTAAATAAATAAAAATCGATAGAAGAAGCTTACCAATTCTTCTACTACTGCAGATACTGGGGAGAAAAGGATTGGACATGTTGGATTTCAGCATACCCAATCATTATGTCTTGCAGCAGCTTTCTCTCCTTGGCCCGCTCAAAATACACACACAGTAGGCCGTTGATCAGGAGAGATTCCTGTCTGCTGAGTGTTCGGTTGAGAGCCATTTGGAAGGTATGCCAGTTTTGGGGTCCTTTCACATGGCAAACATTCTGTGGGTACCACGTGTCGGCAGAATAGGCCGGCACTAGGACCGCTTGGAAATGCGACATCACTATAGACAGCAATGCATTTACAAGTGGACTTTGTAGAAAAAAATTACATTTTTATCCCATATGTGGAGTCCGGAATTAGAATTTCCCTGGCAGATGTTTCCGCCACAGAAGTTTTGCCTTATGCACAGTGTGGCAGAATCCCATTAAAACAATAGGGGGATACTGCAACTGAATTTCCAAACATAACTTCTTTGCCAGATTCCGAGAGGAATCCGGCAAAGAAATTATGTTTGAAAAACTTGTTGCCATGTGAATGGGCCCTTGCTAAAATAGCTAAAGGCAGATGATCATTGCTAGGTGTATTAAAGGGGTACTCTGCCCCTAGAAATCTTATCCCCTATTCAAAGGATAGGGGATAAGATGTCTGATCGTGGGGGTCCCACAGCTGGGCACAGAGCAATCTTTGTGCAGCACCTGGCGTTCGCTTAGAACGCCGGGTGCGGGCGGTGGGGGTCGAGACGTCACGGCCATGCCCCCTCAATGCACGTCTATGGGAAGGGGCGTGGCATCCACCATGCCCCCTCCCATAGACTTGCGTTGAGGGGGCATGGTGTGATGTCACAAGGGGGCATAGCTGTGACATGAAGACCCCCGCCGCCTTCTCCAAGCGTTCGGAACAAAATGTTCTGAATGCTGGTGCAGCGGAGTACCCCTTTAACCCTACAGTGAATTTTAATAATGCACCATTTAGTTTTACGAGAGAAATAAAGCCTGATAAAATGACAACTTACTAAAAATTCCTAATTCCTAATTCATAAATTATGCTAACACCATCTGCTATTCCAGCTATACTTAGCCTGCTGTAAGATCGCATGCATAGTCATATGTTATGAACTTACATCGATATAAACATACATCTTTATGAATGAATGTAAATAATTAGACAGCAGGATGGGACTAAGAGACACCCTCGTATGTAAGGGTGTTTTAGGAGCAACAAACCATTGTCCTTCTCATGCTGGATTGGAGGAGACCTATGAGTTGCATGTTGCTAGGCACTGGGAGAATGACAGCGACAGCAAGTGATTATTTATAAGAAGTCTTGAGAGGCTAATTTTCCCATAGATGAATCTGGAGGTCTGCCAAATCTGTTCTAAGTACTTGATACATATGAGATGGGTTTAGTTACTTCCTTCCAAAAGCAGTTCAGTATATGGCACACTAAGGATTACAGCTCGCCGACACACATTCTCTTTGTCCCATGCCAGATTATATCATATGTGTGTGGTCCCCACTGCTCAGATTCCTATTGTTATGAATTATTATATCATAACACTATTGAGATTACAAACACAGTCAGGTGAGGAGAACCAGACTATTCAGAATTCAAAATTTTAATTTAATGACCTATCATTAAATAACGTCAGACCTGTAAACATACACCTGGGGGCCTTCTTTGGGGGTGACAGAGTGATACTCATGCCATGTGTATTGGTTCTTCACGAAGGATTCATTTCATAAATTAAAGGAGATATATTATGCACAAAAATTATCCTCTATCTCCTATCCACAGCATAGGGGATACGTTTTAGATCCCAGGGGGTCAGACTGCTGGGACCCCCTGCGATCTCCTGTATGGGGCCCTGGCTCCTCCCGGGAACAGAGCGTGTTGACCCCGCATGAAGCAGCGGCTGACACGCCCCCCCCCCTATATATCTCTATGGGAGAGCTGTTTGGCTATCTTCGGCTTTTCCATAGAGATACATGGAGGGGGCCTGTTGGCCACCGCTTCGTGCAGGGGTTTACACGCTCCGTTCTGTTTTATACAGCAGCTGATAAGTACTGGAAGGGTTAAGATTTTTTAATAGAAGTAATTTACAAATCTGTTTAACTTTCAGGCACCAGTTGATTTGAAAACATTTGTTTTCCACCGGAGTACCCCTTTAAGACTGGACAGTGGTTTTAACATAACAGGATCCCTTTAAACATGTTATATGATTATAGAAAAACAGTCTGCTTTTTTTCCCAGGAAGCAGTACCATACTTGTCATACTTGAAAAAAAGCTTAGCTACATTACCAGATACAGCCTATGGATCAGAGTATTGTTGTTTCTGGTTAAAACAGGTCTTTGTTTCTACGTCCTTTAATTCATGGTGCGTCTTAGACATTGACTGCCATAGGCACCGTTGTGCTGATAAAGACTGTAACGAAAATCTCAATATATATCTGGCCCAATAGAAGTGACCCTTGCTCTGTTATCTTTTGGCTGTATCCTTTTCCTTTTATCTCTGTGCTTATGACTTAACCTTAGTTAATTGGTTCACTTTAGCACATTAAGAAGTGAGCCCTATAAAATGTAAAATTATTGAAATAATCCTGTAATTATGAAGATCTCCATGACCCCATTATCTTGATAAAGTACAGATAACAGGAATTGTCATCCCTTTAATTGCTTTTGTGACCCCGGGTATCATGGGCGCTGACACAGTGATGGGGATTGTCATTTTCCAGCGCTTTGATCTTCGGTATTGCTTTGATGAGTAACACAGGAGAACTTGTTGACAATAGATGCAAAAAATGCCGACATGCAATAACAGGTGACTTTTATTTGACCTCCGCTGAATAAATCTTGAGTGCTTTTTACATTGACCTAATTTCCTTAAAGGCCCTTGATTTATACGATTTAGTGACTACCTTTAGAAGGTCCAAAGATATCGCTGGGAGCTGGAAATCACAGAGAATGTTCTTGTCCTGATGTCTACAAACACTGACATTGTTAATATGTAATTTCCTAAAATAGCCAAAGCTCAGTTCTGTGTGATCTAGAACAAAACATAAAGTCAAGGATTTGCGAGCTGCCTTAGGATAAGGGAAAATATGAAACACAATTACATAGTTCATGCATATATAATTGGTGAATAATGCTACATAATCGGAATTAACCATCCTCCCTGCTCCTGAATTAAGAGAACAATATCTAAAATAGCAAGTTTAAGAAGTCACTATATTTTCTTCATTTCTTTGCTGACACCTCTGTCCATTTTAGGAACTGTCCAGAGCAGGAGCAAATCCCCATAGCAAACCTATCCTGCTCTGGACAGTTCCTGAAATGGACAGAGGTGTCAGCAGAGAGCACTGTGGTCAGACAGAAAGGAAATTCAAAAAGAAAATAACTGCCTGTGGAGCATACAGAAGCTTATAAGTACTATAAGGATTAAGCTTTTGTGATAGAAGTAATTTACAAATCTGTTTAACTTTCTGTCATCAGTTGATTTGAAAAAAAAAAAAAATGTTTTCCAGTGGAGTACCCATTTAAGAGCCTTATCATCAAAGAATGTCCTCATGTCATCACCTCCAGGCACAAAGCTGTAAAGCTGAACCAATACAAGCCTGGCCTAGGTATATATGGGCCCACAGAACAAACTGGGTCTGCTTTTAACTCCTTTCCCCCTTTGGCTTGAAAGTAAAGATATTTTTTACCCAGATTGTTCACAGCCCTTAAAGGGGTTATCCAACAGTGTATAAAAAAAAAAACTTTGAATTACACCCTGTGCTCCATTGGTGGCTCTGGTAACCTGCTTTGATCCCTGGCCGCGCTCCTCTTCATGCCAGAAATTGTGATGCCTGGGCCCGGAGTGACATCGAGACCCAGAGTGTTGCACTGCCGTTCAGCCAATCACTGGTCATAGCGCTGACCTGCTTCGGCCAGTAATTAACTAAGGGGCAGCGTGACACTCTGGGGTCACTCTGGGCCTAAGCATCAGGATTTCTGAGCAGAAGAGGAGCATAGCCAGGGATCAGAGCGGGTTACCGGAGCCACCGCTGGAGCGCAGGAGGTAAGTGAAAGTTTGATTTTTATGCACTTTTAACTCCCAAAGCCCTGGAGAAAAAAACTCCTGTTGAATAACCCCTTTAAGCCCAGTGCATTCTGGCATTGGCCCATGTCTGGTTGCCCATTGCTGGTGCTGATGGCAGCCCAGGTCATGTGTACTTTTAAAAAATATTTTATATGAAAAACATCCATAAGGTTCAGAGATGTTGTGTAGATTTGCTGATCATTACCCTTTGCCATCCAAACATAGGCACATTGAAGAATTTTTAACTTATGAAAACTTATGAATTTTCAAAAACAGGCTCCATGTACACCCTGTTCCAAATTATTATGCAAATGATATTTTTCTCATATACCTAAATAATTAGTGTAAATACAGTAACAGTCAGCATAATTCAAAAATTTTTGAACAAACTTCCTAACGATAAAAGTATTTTTTATTTTAAACATAAAAAAATTACAATACACTGTTCAAAATTATTACACAGTAAGCTTCAAAACACTTTATAGGTTGTAAAGAACTGAAAATTATCATTTGTTGTGTTTGCAGCATATTTACTGAAATCAAAAGCTATTTCAATCAAACTTTTAACAACCTTTTAACTTTTTAAACATTTTAGCAGGTCACGTTACATTTTAACATAGGCCCCCTTGATAGCAGCTTCACAAGTCTTGCATCCATTGAACTTGTGAGTTTTTGGACAGTTTCTGCTTGAATTTGTTTGCAAGATGTCAGAATAGCCTCCCAGAGCTGCTGTTTGGATGTAAACTTCCTCCCACCCTCCAAAGGTTCTCAATAGGATTGAGGTCAGGGGAGGATGGAGGCCACACCATGGCTTTCTCTCATTTTAACCCCATAGCAGCATGAGATGGTGCATTGTTATGCATGAAGATGATTTTATTATGTAAAGCATAGTTCAACCTTCTGTACCAGGGAAGAAAGTGTTGAGTCAGAAACTCCACATACTTTGTAGAGGTCATCTTAACACCTTCGGGGACCCTACAGGGGCCGACCAGCTCTCTTCCCATGATTCTGGCCCAAAACATGACTCCACCACCGCCTTGCTAACATCACAGCCTTGTTTGAACAGGGTAGCCATCCACCAACCATCCACTACTCCATCCATCTGGATCATCCAAGGTTGCACGGCACTCATCAGTGAACAGGACTGTTTGAAAATTAGTCTTCATGTATTTGAGGCACCAGAGGCTTCAAATATCTGTTTGCTGCTATGTAATGGTATTGTAGAAGCTGCTCTCTTGATCCGATGCATGGATCTTGCAGAAATCTTCCTCAATGTGCCTTTATCTGCAAAAACCCATCTGTGCTCTGAAGCAGCCACAATTCTCTTTCAATACGATTAAAATGATACCCATGGCTAGATACTTTTATATTTTTGTACCGCTTAAAAAAAATCTTTTACATTTTTCTGTACATAGGGTGGTATGAGGGCAATTTTTTGCGCCATCATCTGTACTTTTTATCGATACCACATTTGCATATATAAAATTTTTAGATTATTTTTTATAAATTTTTTTGTGAATAAAATGTGACTAAAAAGCAGCATTTTTGGACTTTTTTGTTATTTACGTTTACGCTGTTCACTGTATGGGATCATTAACATTATATTTTGATAGTTCGGACATTTACGCATGCGGTGATACCAAATATGTTTATAAAAAAATGTTTATGCTTTTTGGGGCTAAAATGGGAAAACTTGACAATTTATTTTTATTGGGGAGGGAATTTTGCCCTTTTTTCCCTTTTTATTTTTAAAATTTTCGACTTTTTTTTTTACACTTTGTATGTCCCCATAGGGGACTATCTATAGCAATCATTTGATTGCTAATATTGTTCAGTGCTATGCATAGGGCACTGTTATTGGTGATCTTCTGCTCTGGTCTTCTCGATCTCATACCAGAGCAGGAGATGCCAGGAGACGGACGGAGGAAGGTGAGGGGACCTCCATCCACCATTAAAGATGATCGGATCCCCGTGGCAGCGCTGCGGGCAATCTGATCATCTATATTAACATGCACACTGCCGCAGATGCCGTGATCTGTACCAATCACGGCATCTGAGGGGTTAATGGCGGACATCCGCGTGATTGCAGATATCGGCCATTATCGGTGGGTCCCTGGCTGCTGCTAGCAGAACATGCCTTGTATGATGAGAGCACCGCTCCAATGCTTGCGGTCATACACAGGACGTAATGTACGTCCTGATGCGCTAAGTACCACCGCACCAGAAAAACATTTACGTTCGTGGTCGTTAAGGGGTTAAATTGGGCTCACCTGGCAATCTAATTATCACAGATGTCTGAGATTGTTTTCAGTGATCAAAAGAGCTCTGAAACACAACGCCATCCATGAGTTAACAAACACGCTAAATATTTAATCTTTGTGACGCTTAAATATAATTTGCATAATAATTTGTAACAGGGTGTAGTTCCCTAAATTATTGCTATAAATACTGCTTAACCTGTAGTCAACCAAAACCACAGTGCAGCAATAAATACTGCTCTACCAGCAATTCTAGGTTATCTATGATACATTTTTACTCCTTGTGTCTGCGGGCCGATTGAACGGTCAGAGAAAACCTGATCAGTTTCTATGTAGGGAGGGACCAAAATGAACAAACGATTTAATTCAAAAGTGTAAGGGTCTATTCACATGGCAGAATTTCCGCTTGCTGAATTCCACCTCAAATTAAAGCCCAAAGACTTAAATCAAAGACCTTCTAAAATTTAAGAAGGTTGAATGAAAGTGCAGAATCCCATAGAAGTCTATGGGCTTTAATTTGAGGTGGAAATTCCTGAATAGACCCTAAGGGTCAGGCTATGGTTGCGGAGCCTGTGGTCAATGAATACAATGCATCTACAATGATAATATCAATAGGCAATCAATTTATAAACCTGTATTCATGAGAAAGAAACCCACCAATTTAGTGATTGCTTTACTGTAGTAGCTCAGATTTCTATTCCTATCATTACTTCATCTTCACATTCAAAATCTTTGACCTTCAGAGGCCTGGGCGCACTCACTTGTCACTGTGTGAATGCTCTACATAATGACAAATTATTGTTGTTCTTACCGTATTTAATCCTTTTCTCTGGCTGGAGCAGCACAATACTTACATTGAACCACTACAATTATATGATTCAATTCCTTGCCTCTAAGAAAGTGACTTTATCAGTGCTTCCCTATTTGGTAGTCTTGTAACATATAATAATCACCCGGAGAGACATGTGCCATTACTATGCTAAATGTTCACATTCGCTGATTGCACATTTCTCAGTAGATGTCAGTCTCCAAATGCAAATACAAGTGCAAATGTATTTCAATTGCATTTCTATTAAAATGCCCATTGGAATGATGAGACAGACAAAAAAAAAAATTTGCTACCTGAGGAACAATGTTTTTGTTGACATATTCTAACACTATCAAGCTGAATCTCTTATGTCTATATATGTGTTTTAATCTTTGGCAACAGCCACCAACTTCAGACAACCCCCTCGGGGTTGGGGTGGGGGGGAGATGTCGGGTTTTTACTAGTGACTCTGTGACAGCCGCCTGATGAGTGTGGGTGCCTCCATATCTAGGATTTGTGGATCCAGCAGCCAGATATGGGGGAAGAATTTCTAAATTACACACTGCCATATGGCTACTATATCCTTTACCCCATTAATTTCAATGAGCCGCCCAGACTCAGGAAGTGTGTCTGGTTGGCCCATTTTTCCACTGTATCAGTTTTTTGAACTGGATTGAAAAGTACAGCAGACCGTGGTTTTCAGTCTGGTTCAAGAACCAGATAAAGTGGGGAAAATGAGCCAACCAGAGACACTTCCTGACTCCGGGTGACTCATTAAAATCCAAAATCAACGACTTTGCCGAACACCACATGCTTTCCGGGCAGCTATACAGCAGGAGATAGTTTTGAAATTCTTCTGCTGTATCCACAAATGTGATGTGAATGCACCCTAAAGCAGGAGGGTGATAGCTTTAATGCAAGATAGAGCCACCTCGTCCTCACACATAGGAGTGTTACAAGCTCAGCATTACTGGCTGATGCTGTCTGAGACTTTCATCACTGGATGATGCTGAGTTGACTGAGATGCTTAGCTTCTTACACATCCTAAGAATGAATTAGAAGCGACTTTTACCATTCACTAAGTTATATGTACTGAGGTCACCCCCTCCCATGCAACCCTCTATTCTTGAAACAGCTGTCAATGGCACAGTGGAATCCCCGAACTAGCTTTAACACCTTTACTCCCTTTCACCTACACACAGGGTAAGAAATACAATAATTTAATTTAGTTTTCAGTTTGCGGCCATCATTGGACTTGACAAAGATGGCAACAACATCCAGGTTTTTTTTTTTATAAAAAAAAAAAAAAAAAAAAGATACTTCTGTAAAATTTGAAGCATAAAGAGGAAAGACTTTATATTCACCAATAGATCACCATCCAGATGATCAAAGAATCCCTTTATTTCCCATAAACTAAAATCAGTTTTAACCTTTATTTAAACTTTAATTCTACAATCTCAGTCTCACACTCTCCCTAGTGCATCACTTTTGTATGAAGGTTATGTGGTATCGGGTGTGATAAGGACAGATAAAAATTACCCTAGGGGCAGATGACATTAACCCCTTGTATTTGTATTGGTCAATTTATTGGTCAATTTATTAAAGGCCGCGTTGACTTGACAAATGATGTCTGTGACTGAATTGACTTGACTTGTGATTGACAATGCTGTGACTGTAGCTTACCTGTAGCTTGTGGCTGCAGGACTTGACTTGAGGCCTCCTATGACTCCAGACACACTCCTAGCAGCAGCAACAACATCAGCAGCAGCCACCTGTTCCTGAGCCTCCTCCTGAGTCTGCAGCTTCCTCTGGGACCAAGCTTTGTTTGTCCTTGCCTTCTAAGTATGACGGAGATCCCAAACTGTGTAGAGGCTTTGTGACACAGTGTTCTATCCATCTTGAACTCATGGCGGATCTGTTCCCGACGGAGCGTGCTAAAGTGGCGTTTGTGTTCAGTCTACTGGAAAAGCTTTGGCCTGGGCTACTCCTCTCTGGGATCGTAGAGATCCGGTCTCCTTGAACCTATCAGCCTTCCATGGAGAATTCTGCAATGCATTTGAAGAACCCGCACAAACCTCCTCTGCCGTGACGGCTTTACTGAACCTCTGCCAAGGTAATTCCCCCATTGGCGACTACGCGGTCTTGCCTCTGAACTTTCTTGGAACGATGAGGCCTTGTGTGTTAACTTTAAAAAAGGACTTTCCTCTGGAATCAAGGATGCTCTTGCTGCACGAGATTCCCTGGCTAACCAAAGCAAACTTATCCATTTAGCCACTCGAATTGAGGTGCGTTTTGCCAAGAGGCAGGAGGAACTTCCTTTGGAAAAAGAACCTGCCCGAACCCGGCGTTTACCTCGTCTGGCCCCCGTGTTTCAACATCCAGCCCTACTCTCTAATTTGCCTCTTGCCGAAGAGGCTATGGAAGTGGACCGTTTTCACTTAACGCAGCAGGAAAAATCCTGTCAACGCAATGAGAATTTGTGCCTACATTGTGCCAGTCCAGAACACTTTCTCAAAGACTGTTCTATACGTCCTCCGCATCCAGGAGAACACTCTCAACTTTGACAAGTAGAAGTGGCTTCCCTAGATGTTAATATTACCTCTCCTTGCTTGACCAACCCGGTTCAAGTATTTTCCTCTGCCAAGACGTCTTTCATCGCTTCTACTCTTTTGGACTCTGGTTCCGCTGGTAACTTTATTGGTGTCTCCCAGGTCCATAAACACCGTCTTCCAGTGTCTCTTCTTGCCAAGCCCTTCTACATCTCTTCTGTTAATGGACAAAACATAGATACACATTTCCTATATATCAAGCAAAATAAACATGTGACATTCCTTTCAATATTATTATTATTATATACCATGACTCGAGATCAATGTGATTCTTTCTCTCGAAGGGTAGCAAATTCATTTGACATCTTGAAGCCCAAAATTCATATTCATATTGAATATTACCATATGAGATAATTAACTTTTCCCTTTAACAATCATCTAAATTGATGTTGTGCCTTCTAATGCAGGCAACCCATTACAGATGCAAGTTTCCTTCCTGTCAGATGTAATGAAGTGGGATCAACACCTACAATTATTTAAGCTAACAGCCTATGGTGTCCTTTATTTCAAAGAGTGCTTATAAATCTTTATGTCAGACCATGTGCCATGTAAATAGAGTGGAACAAGAAGAAAGGATGGTTAGCAGTCAGGAGAGTCAGGGCAAGTGCTTAGATGAATACAGTTTAATTCATTTAGTCACCCTGTGGTACATGATCAGGACTTGGCATAAAGTCATCCAATACCATTAACAAATGTATTGCAGTGTATATTGAACTGTGGATGTCTAATCTAATCCTTTCTCTAATCTCCATAAATATACATTCAAAAAGCTTCCTATTATGTGCCTATTTATTTACTCTTCCATATATGTTTAAAGGGGTACTTTTGTGAAAAACATTTATTTTTAAATCTACTGGTGCCAGAGAGTTAAAGAGATTTGTAAATTACTTCTATTTAAAAATCTTAATCCTTCCAGTACTTTTCAGCTGCTGTATGCTACAGAGGAAGTTCTTTTATTTAATTTATTTTCTGTCTGACCACAGTGCTCTCTGCTCTGTCTGTCTCAGAAACTGTCAAGAGCAGGAGAGGTTTGCTATGGGGATTTGCTCCTACTCTGGACAGTTCCTGAGACAGACAGAGGTGTCAGCAGAGAGCACTGTGGTAAGACAGAAAAGATATTTAAAAATAAAAGAACTTCCTGTGGAGCATACAGCAGCTGATAAGTCCTGGAAGGGTTAAGATTTTTAAATAGAAATCATTTGCAAATTTGCAAATTTTGCTAATCTGTTTAATGTTCTGGCAACAGTTGATTTAAAAAAAATTGTTTTTTAGTGCTTTGTTCAAGGAGATGTTGTTTCATTCTCAGGGGAAGATTTCCTCTGCAGAAAGATGCTTTCCATACAGAAACAATATAGTTCATAAAGCTGTACATAACATGGAAAACTTTAGGCTACCAAAGTCTCAGTTACTAATGATTCTGGTTAGACTACTATGTTCTGGTTAAGTGGTTGAGATTTGACCCATGGATAGCATTAATTTTTTTGCCATATAGATAAATTGTTATTGCTTTGGAGAATGATAAGCAACTTGTTCCATCAAAGATCCAAAGGTTTGTCTATTTGGATTGCGCTAAACTGAATTGAGGTGGGTTAAAGGGCAACTTATGTTTTCACCATGTAACCTTCAGACTCCCAAAATAACTGTGGATAACTCAAAAAAATAAAATCTAAGATTTTTCCTTAGCCAGAGGGCTCACAGACATGACTATTAGGGAGGAGCGAATCGAATCTGACAAATCCGAATTTGTTATACATTTCCAGACCTCCAGATGTTGCAAGACTACAACTACCAGCATTGCTGGACAGCCTTCATCATCATCCAGCCCACCCCCCCTTTAGTTTTCTGATCACCTCCCCTCGGCGGGAAGTTAGGGTGAGCTGTTCCGGGCCATCTATGCGGCAGGGACCGTCCGGTGGGGGGTTTAGTCGTTCCGGGGGTCTGGATGATGACAGGGTGGGGGATGATGACATGGGAGGATGATGTATTTCCCACCCTAGGCTTATAGTCGAGTCAATAACTTTTCCTGGGTTTTTGGGGTGAAATTAGGGGCTTCAGCTTATATTCGGGTCGGCTTATACTCGAGTATATACGGTATATAAGTTAGGTATCCTTGTAACCATATGGACCTACAGAATAAATATATGGTGTCATTTTTACCGAAAAGTGTACTGCATAGTATCGGAAGCCCCCAAAATTTACAAAATGGCGTGTTTTTTTTTTTCAATTTTGCTCCACAAATATTTTTTTTTCTGGTTTTGCTGTAAATTTTGTGGTGAATTGATTCATGTCATTATAAAGTACAATTGGTGGTGCAAAAAAAATAAGCCCTCTTATGGATCTGTAGGTGCAAAATTGAAAGTGTTATGATTTTTAGAAGGTGATGAGGAAAAAACGAATATGCAAAAACTGAAAAAACCTGCGTTCTTAAGGGGTTAAACTCCATTTAGTGCAGTCCAGGCTCCAGGGCATCTTAATTGGCAGATCCACATGTGAGGGCATGGGGCAAGGAACTCTGGGAAGATGGGTAGGCTGGATGACCCTGAATCACATTAAGCATGCAGCCTATCAGTAGCCAGCCACCCCGTGATGTCTCAGCCATATATAATTGGCAGCCATCTAGCGGCCTGTCATTCTAGCATTTTATTTCAGAGAGAGCGTTTCATTGCAGAGACAGAGCAGTGTGTGTATTGCACAGAAAAACAGCTTCACAGCAGCGATAGAGAGAGAGAAAGTACACTTTTGGGTGTAATACACAGCGACTCTACTGCTGCAGTGGGGTATACAGCAACTCTAAAGCTTATAGGGCCAGTAAGGCTGAGCACTAGAAGCCATTGTAACCTTCTATTAGTGCCTAATAATACTGTACTGGGCTCTACTACACAGCAATGCTGTACTGCTGCAGTGGGGTGTATAGCAGCTCTAAAGCTAACAGGGGCCAGTTAGGCTGAGCACTAAAAGTCATTGTCACCTGCTATTAGTGCCTAATAATACTGTACTGGGCTCTACTACACAGCAATTCTGTACTGCTGCAGTGGTGTACAGCAACTCTAAAGATTATATGGGCCAGTTAGGCTGAGCACCAAAAGCCATTGTCACCTGCTATTAGTGCATAATAATACTGTACTGGGCTCTACTACACAGCGATTCTGTACTGCTACAGTTGGGTGTACAACTACTCTAAAGCTAACAGGGGACAGTTATGGTGAGCACGAAAAGCCATAGTCACCTGATTACAGTGCTTAATACAGGTTGCGTAGCGGGGCTTATTGTACTCTCATAAGTGTAACCTGTGTGTACATAGGTGGCGTACGTTTTTTTTTTCCCTGTAAAACTAATTTGGGCCTAGTTACTGTGAAAGACCAGCCAAAGCAACACACTTGTTTCTGTAGCTTAATACAGTTTTAAGCAGAGCATATTGTCCACCTCTCATAAGTGTAAACTGTACGTACACCTACGTGGTGTATGTTTTTTTTTTCCTGAAAAACTGTTTTGGGCCTAGTTATTGTGAAAGGCCAGCCAAAGCCCCACACTTGTTTTTGTAGCCTTATGCAGTTTGTAGTGGATCGTATTGTCCACTTCTCATAAGTGTAAACTGTACGTATTCCCTGCATGGTGTCTTTTATATATTTTCCTGTTAAACTAATTTGGGCCTAATTACTGTGAAAGGTCAGCCAAAGCTACACACTTGTTTCTGCAGTCTAATACAGTTTTAAGTGTACTGGAGCGCATTGTTCTCCTCTCATAAGTGTAACATATACGAACTCAGCTGGTATATAAGTATGTCAGGCAGAGAAGTGCCAGGACGTGCAGAGAAAGGTGGCAACGGCCTAAATTCATCAGGTGCAGGCAGAGGTCGCAGCAGAGTAGTGGCGTGTGGCAGCAGGAGTCGCATCGAGAGGTCTGAGCTCCTGATGTCAGCTGGCAGTCGAGTCTCAACCAGCAATCCAGCAGCTGTGATTGATTGGTTCACTCAGTCATTCACTACTTCCCAAGTGACATCCAACACCCCCAGTCAACAGTCGGGTCAGCGGGTTCCTCAGACTCAACCCTCAGTTGGCATGGCCCTCATGCTGCTGCCACCTCCAGGCTCTGTCATTGTGCCGCCATATGTTCTCCTCATTCTCATGCTGCAACCTCAAGGCTCTGTCATTGTTCTTCCACAATTTAATCTTTTGCATTGTGAGGCTCTGTGGTCTCGTCAGGCTGTTGCCACCTCCAGGCTGGGTCATTCTGCCACTATATGGTCTCCTCTTGCTGCTGCCAATTCCAGGCTTTGTCATTCTGCCACATTATGGTCTCCTCATGCTGTTGGCACATTAGATGAAACTTAAAATTTTTTAATCTATATAAAATCTTCAATTAAAAGTTTACAAAATATCTTTAATCTTTACAATTGTAAAGCCCTATGGTCTCGTCGGGCTGCTGCCACCTCTAGGCTCTGTCATTGTGCCGCCATATGACTCATTGTTATATTGGGTTTTGTGGTCCTACAGTATTAGTTCAAAGTAAATGTTTCGGGCACCTGGGACATTAAACTTGTGAATCTAATAAAAATCTTCAATTTACATTTAAAAAAACCTCTTCAATCTTTTCATTGTTAGGCCCTATCTTGTCGTCATATATTACCTGTGGAATTACCAAAGAATCCAATGAAACAGGTTGTAGCGATAACAATGAACCATAACTGATTAAATGAAACATTTGCACTTTCACAGTCAGGGTGGGGGCTGGGACAGGTGGTAGCTCACTTCGCGGTGGACCGCCAGCTCGATGCTCATCAAAATGGGTCCTCAAAAAAGGATTTAAAAAAATTTACATAATTTACATTAAAAAATCTCTTTAATCTCTTCAATTGTGATGCCATATGGTCTCCCGACCCTGCTGCCACATCCAGATGCTCTGTGGCAGTGATTCTAATAGCGATGCCTGTAATCTGCATGTCATACTGAATAACAATATTATTTCACTAACACAGCACACTCCCTATCTGTGTTATGACAAGGCAAAGTTCTCTACACCCCTATTGAGGCTTTCTGTAGCCCAGAAATAGCTGTTTTAATAGTGATTTGCCGCAAATAAATTCGTACCGAACCAAATTTTGGGGGAAAATTCGGTGAATCGGCCGTATCGAATGTTTTAAAAATTCGCTCATCTTTAATGACTACCGTATTCTCATTGAGGCATGAATGTCACTGAATAAGTTCATAAGCCAGTATGCTGCGTAATTTTATCTGTTATCTATTAAAATATTACAGCATTTTCCATCAAATGACATGTATCATATCATATAACATATTAGAAGTTACTACTGGGCTCTGTATAAAGAATCACATACCCAAAGGGAAACTTATTTTGTAACTTAAAGTTCTGTAGCCTCTCCGGTTTTCATAACTACTTTTATTCTACATGAAATAACAATTCTGGACCATCTTTTCTTAAAGGGGGACTCGGGGGGAAAAACTTTTTTTTTTTTTCAAATCAACTGGTGCTAGAAAGTTAAACAGATTTGTAAATTACTTCTATTTAAAGATATTAATCCTTCCAGTAGTTATCAGCTACTGTATTCTACATAGGAAGTTGTATTGTTTTTTCCAGTCTGACCACAGTGCTCTCTGCTGCCACCTCTGTCTGTGTTTGGAACTGTCTAGAGCAGGAGAGATTTGCTATGGGGATTTGCTCCTACTGGACAGTTCCTGACATGGACAGAGGTGGCAGCAGAGAGCACTGTGGTCAGACTGAAAAGAACTTCACAACTTCCTCTATAACATACAGCAGCTGATAAGAACTGGAAAGGTTAAGAAATGTACAAATCTGTTTAACTTTCTGGCACCAGTTGATTTGAAAAAATATTTTTTCCACCAGAGTACCCTTTAAAGTTCTGTGTTCTACTGTTCTTTTATTCTTATTAGAAATGTATGAATAAATAGCCAACTGGGTGTTACCAGTTGGGGGTGTGTCACTACACTGTCTGACACTGTGTAATCAAGGCTGCCAGACAGTAGGGAGACACGCCTCTAACTGGTAACACCCAGTTGGCTATTTAGTCATAGCATGAATAGGTGAATAGCTTAACACAGCAGTAGAAGGAAAACTATTCCTGAATTGTTATTGGGGGTGGGGGGGTAACTAAATCAGGCATGTCAAGAGATGCTGCAGGTTCTTTTTTAGGACATGTTCACATGAAGTATTTTCTGAGCGGAACCTGGAAGAAAGATTTTGCTCAGAAATTCACATATATTTTAGTGGGATTCTGCCACACTGGGCACACAACGGAATTTTCGCGGTGGAAACATCTGCTGTGGAAATCCTTATTCCGGCCTCTGCAGAAAGAATTGACAAGTCAATTTTTTCTGTGGAATCCATTTGGAAATGCATTGCCGTCTCTGGACATGGCACATCTCCCACCAGTCCTAGTGCAGGCATATTATGTCGGTGCCCTCTGTTTAGGGAATGTCCAACGATTCTTGTTAAAGGGGTATTCCAGGGAAAAACTTTTTTTTATATATATCAACTGGCTCCAGAAAGTTACATTTGTAAATTACTTCTATTAAAAAATGTTGATCCTTCCAATAATTATCAGCTGCTAAAGTTGAGTTTTTCTTTTCTGTCTGGCGACAGTGCTCTCAGCTGACATCTCTGCTTGTCTTGGGAACTGCACAGAGTAGAAGAGGTTTGCTATGGGGATTTGCTTCTACTCTGGACAGTTCACGAGACAGGTGTCATCAGAGAGCACTTAGACAGAAAAGAACAACTCAACTTCAGCAGCTCATAAGTACTGAAAGGATTAAGATTTTTTTAATAGAAGTAATCTACAAATCTGTTTATAAAAAAAAGTTTTTTCCTGGATAACCCCTTTAAATACGATCAAAATAGATAAATTCACCTTTTGAATGCCTTTTTTGTGCCCTTGGATTCCTGCCCCCTGCCAATCCCTATCTTAGTGTGTCCCAACCAGGGTGCATCCAGCTGCTGCAAAACTACAACTCCCAGCATGCCTGGACAGCCAAAGGCTGTCTGGGCATGCTGGGAGTTGTAGTTTAGCAACAGCTGGAGGCACCCTGGTTGGGAAACACTGGCTTATCTTAAAGGGATCCTTTTTTTTTATTTTTTATTTTTTTTTTATGAACTGGTGCCAGAAAGTTAAACAGATATGTAAATTACTTCTATTAAAAAATCTTAATCCTTTCAGTACTTTTTAGCAGCTGTTTGCTACAGAAGAAAATCTTTATTCTTTGAATTTCTTTTTTGTGTTGTCCACAGTGCTCTCTGCTGACACCTGATGCCCGTATCAGGAACTGTCTAGAGCAGGAGAAAATCCCCATAGCAAACCTATGCTGCTCTGGACAGTTCCTGACTCGGACAGTGGTGTCAGCAGAGAGCACTGTGGACAACACAAAGAAGAAATTCAAAAAGTAAAGAATTTCCTCTGTAGCATACAGCTGCTAAAAAGTACTAATAGGATTAAGATTTTTTTAATAGTAATTTACAAATCTATAGAAAAAAGTTGCCCGGACCTTCTAAGTGAGTAAATGATGGTATGGATATTAAATGAGAAATATTAAATGAATGATTGTCTGGATCGTGCTTCAATAATAATAGTATAAACAATTTAATAAAATAGGATAAATAGACTGTAGTTAGTTACTTCTCACAGGGCCCATGTGAGAAGAACATATACAATAAAAACAACCTTTAGGTAATAATGTACATGAAAAATATAAAATGACAATAATACCAAAAATTAAGATAATGTTAATGGCATGATAATATCACTGGCATATAGTGAGTGCAGCTGGTATTTAACCGCTAATATCTAGGCACCCACTGCACAATATGTTCAACAATTTATGACAGTTTCAAATGAATATTACCGGTCCTTAGGGCAGCAGCCTGGGCAAAAGGCGCTGCTTTCACAGTGTGTAGATGGTGCCGGTACACTGCGTCCTCTGTGCAACGTTCCAGATGGTGTTGGTAAAGTCCAGTAAGGTCCTGGTAAGAGCGGAGGCGATTGGCGCTGGCAGGCGCCGGTGATTGCAGATCGCCGGGAGGACATTGGCGCTGGCAGGCGCTAGAGATGGTAAGTCCTCACCGCTGGTTAGATGGAATCAGGGCCATACACTGGATACGAGGAGCTCACCTCGTGTTGTCGGCGTGTGACGTCAGCTGCTGCTGGAGCCGAATTTGTTGCACTGGAGGTAGTTGACAATGGTGGACCGGACTGATGTCGGACTGGATGTCCTGATGGTCTTAGTGGTTTAAAAGCGATAAACCAGCCTTGGTGGATATGCACAATATATAAAATAGATATGCCAGTGATCATGCCCAAGTGGACTAGACGCGTTTCAGGGTTATTTAATGTAACCCTTTCCTCAGTAGTCATATAGGTATGATAGGTATGATATATGACTACTGAGGAAAGGGTTACATTAAATAACCCTGAAACGCGTCTAGTCCACTTGGGCATGATCACTGGCATATCTATTTTATATATTGTGCATATCCACCAAGGCTGGTTTATCGCTTTTAAACCACTAAGACCATCAGGACATCCAGTCCGACATCAGTCCGGTCCACCATTGTCAACTACCTCCAGTGCAACGAATTCGGCTCCAGCAGCAGCTGACGTCACACGCCGACAACACGAGGTGAGCTCCTCGTATCCAGTGTATGGCCCTCATTCCATCTAACCAGCGGTGAGGACTTACCATCTCTAGCGCCTGCCAGCGCCAACGTCCTCCCGGCGATCTGCAATCATCGGCGCCTGCCAGCGCCAATCGCCTCCGCTCTTACCAGGACCTTACTGGACTTTACCAACACCATCTGGAACGTTGCACAGAGGACGCAGTGTACCGGCACCATCTACACACTGTGAAAGCAGCGCCTTTTGCCCAGGCTGCTGCCTTAAGGACCGGTAATATTCATTTGAAACTGTCATAAATTGTTGAACATATTGTGCAGTGGGTGCCTAGATATTAGCGGTTAAATACCAGCTGCACTCACTATATGCCAGTGATATTATCATGCCATTAACATTATCTCAATTTTTGGTATTATTGTCATTTTATATTTTTCATGTACATTATTACCTAAAGGTTGTTTTTATTGTATATGTTCTTCTCACATGGGCCCTGTGAGAAGTAACTAACTACAGTCTATTTATCCTATCTTATTAAATTGTTTATACAATTATTATTGAAGCACGATCCAGACAATCATTCATTTAATATTTCTCATTTAATATCCATACCATCATTTACTCACTTAGAAGGTCCGGGCAACTTTTTTCTATTGGCTTGTCTTTTTGTGCAATTAGCGTATAGTTGCATGCCCTAGTTTGACCTCAGTGTGTATTGTTATTGTGAGCTGCACATACACCCCTTTTTTCTTTTTAATTTACAAATCTGTTTAACTTTCTAACACCAGTTCATTAAAAAAAAAAAAAAATGTTTTCCACCGGAGTACCCCTTTAACGTCTCAAAACACTGTTGATGTTGATGTCACCTCTGTCACCAGAAATTTGATGACGTGCCATTGCGGCAGCAATGTTAAAAAAAAGACTTACTGGGCACCAGGGTATCACTGGCACTGGAGTGGCGAGTAAGTGCAACCTGTTATTTTAACCTTATTCAGGTCATAGGCTGTACATACCTAATATTGGATGCTGTAATGTTCTGTAGATTTCCATAGAAACGAAATATGGAGACAAACATTCCTTACACCATTCATGACATTAAACATCATCCGCAACTTTGTATCGGAGACAATCCCAGAATGCTATAGTGAAAAAGGCTTCATTTTAATATGCTTCATTATAATGCAGGAAAAAAAGTTCTCCTTCTTCTGAGTGACAATGGCTTGGTTAATAACGGACCGGTTCATGTTTATTTAAATATAATATTTTTTTTTTTCCATCTTTGTCTAGTATTATTAAATTCCATGCTAATAAAATGCCCCACTCCTATGCAGAGCACGGTCAAATGTCATTGTGTGTGTGTTCTGATTTATTTGATATAATATGCAGTTCTGATGCATTACAAAGCATTTTGGTTTCTGGGAATTTTTTTTTCTCCTTTTTCATTACATGTAATAGGTCGGCAAAAAATAATAAATAATAATGCCATGTTACTTTGTTAGATACATATTGTAATAAAAATCATGATCTCTTCCAATGCAGATACTCATACTAGCTTCAGCTGATAAGATTCTTGATGAAAACAAAAGAATATCTCAATTTAGTATTTAAAGCATTATTGTCTCTTTAACCCCTCCAGGACGAAGCCCATTTTGGCCTTAAGGACCGGAGCGTTTTTTGCACATCTGACCACTGTCACTTTAAACATTAATAACTCTGGAATGCTTTTAGTTATCATTCTGATTCCGAGATTGTTTTTTCGTGACATATTCTACTTTAACATAGTGGTAAATTTTTGTGGTAACTTGCATCCTTTCTTGGTGAAAAATCCGTAAATTTGATGAAAAATTTGAACATTTTGCATTTTTCTAACTTTGAAGCTCTCTGCTTGTAAGGAAAATGGATATTACGAATACATTTTTTTATTCACATATACAATATTTCTACTTTATGTTTGCATCATAAAATTGACAAGTTTTTATTTTTGGAAGACACCAGAGGGCTTCAAAGTTCAGCATCAATTTTCCAATTTTTCACAAAATTTTCAAACTCGATATTTTTCAGGGACCAGTTCAGTTTTGAAGTGGATTTGAAGGGTCTTCATATTAGAAATACCCCATAAATGACCCCATTATAAAAACTATACCCCCAAAAGTATTCAAAATGACATTCAGTCAGTGCTTTAACCCTTTAGGTGTTTCACAGGAATAGCAGCAAAGTGAAGGAGAAAATTCAAAATCTTCATTTTTTACACTCGCATGTTCTTGTAGACCCAATTTTAGAATTTTTGCAAGGGGTAAAAGAAGAAAATTTTTACTTGCATTTGTAGCCCAATTTCTCTCGAGTAAGGACATACCTCATATGTCTATGTAAAGTGTTCGGCGGGCGCAGTAGAGGGCTCAGAAGGGAAGGAGCGACAAGGGGATTTTGGAGAGTACGTTTTCTGAAATGGTTTTTGGGGGGCATGTTGCATTTAGGAAGCCCCAATGGTGCCAGAACAGCAAAAAAAAAAAACACATGGCATACCATTTTGGAAACTAGACCCCTCGGGGAATGTAACATGGGATAAAGTGAGCCTTAATACCCCACAGGTGTTTCATGACTTTTGCAAATGTAAAAATATAATAATAATTTTTACCTAAAATGCTTGTTTTCCCCAAAATTTTAAATTTTTAAAAAGGGTAATAGCAGAAAATACCCCCCAAAATTTGTAACACAATTTCTCCCGAGTACGGCGATACCCCATATGTGGCCCTAAATTGTTGCCCAATTTCTCCCGATTCAGAAAACACCCCATATGGGGGTGAAAAGTGCTCTGCTGGCGCACTACAGGTCTCAGAAGAGGAGTAGTCACATTTGGCTTTTTGGAAGCAAATTTAGCTCTGGGGCATGCCTCATTTAGGAAGCCCCTATGGTGCCAGGACAACAAAAAAAAAACCACATGGCATACCATTTTGGAAACTAGACCCCTCGGGGAACGTAACAAGGGGTTAAGTGAACCTTTATACCCCACAGGGGTATAAAATTTTTTTTTTTTTACCTAAAATGCTTGTTTTCCCAAAAATTTAACATTTAAAAAAAAAGAGTAAAAGCAGAAAATACCCCCCAAAATTTGTAACACAATTTCTCCCGAGTACGGCCATACCCCATAAACTGTGGCCCTAAACTGTTGCCTTGAAATACGACAGGGCTCCAAAGTGAGAGCGCCATGCGCATTTGAGGCCTAAATTAGGGACTTGCATAGGGGTGGACATAGGGGAATTCTACGCCAGTGATTCCCAAACAGGGTGCCTCCAGCTGCTGCAAAACTCCCAGCATGCCTGGACAGTCAACGGCTGTCCGACAATGCTGGGAGTTGTTGTTTTGCAACAGCTAGAGGCTCCATTTTGGAAACAGTGGCGTACCAGACGTTTTTCATTTTTATTGGGGAGGGGGGCTGTGTAGGGGTATGTGTATATGTAGTGTTTTTAACTTTTTATTTTATTTTGTGTTAGTGTAGTGTTTTTAGGGTACAGTCGCACGGACGGGGGTTCACAGTAGTTTCTCGCTGGCAGTTTGAGCTGCGGCAGAAAATTTGCCGCAGCTCAAACTTGCAGCCGTATACTTACTGTAAACCTCCGCCCATGTGAGTGTACCCTGTACGTTCACATTGGGGGGAGGGGGGCAAAACTACAACTCCCAGCATGCGCTGACAGACTGTACATGCTGAGAGTTTTAGTTTTGCAACAGCTGTAGGCACACTGGTTATGTATCACTGAGTTTGTGACCTAACTCAGTGTTTCACAAATAGTGTGCCTCCAGCTGTTGCAAAACTGCAACTCCCAGCATGTAGGGTGCATGGTGTACTGTGACTGCTGAGAGTTGTAGTTTGCAACAGCTGGAGGCACATCGGTCGTAAAACACTGAGTTAGGTAAAAGAAAACTCTGAGTTTCACAACCATTGTGCCTTCAGCTGTTGCAAAACTACAACTCTCAGCAGTCACCGACAGCCAACGGGCATGCTGGGAGTTGTAGTTATGCAACCAGCAGATGCACCACTACAACTCCCAGCATGCACTTTAGCTGTTTGTGCAAGCTGGGAGTTGTAGTTATACAACAGCTGAAGGTACACTTTTCCATAGAAAAAATGTGCCTCCAGCTGTTGCAATACCATAAGTCCCAGCATGCCCATAAGGGAATGCTGGGAGTTGTGGTTGTCTGCCTCCTGCTGTTGCATAACTACAGCTCCCAGCATGCCCTTTTTGCATGCTGGGAGCTGTTGCTAAGCAACAGCAGGAGGCTGTCACTCACCTCCTGCTGCTGCTCCGGGACACAGGTCAGTTCCTCGCTGCCGCCGCTCCTGGGGCCCCGATCCCAACATTGATGCCGGGGATCGGGGTCCCCAGCTCCCGGGGTCCACCTCCCGAACCCGCTCACGTGCTCCGGAAGAGGGGCGGAGTGGGTTGCGGGAGTGACACCCGCAGCAGGCGCCCTGATTGGTCGGCCGGTAAACCGGCCGACGAATCAGGGCGATCGTGAGGTGGCACCAGTGCCACCTCACCCCTGCAGGCTATGGCTGTTCGGGGCCGTCAGAGACCTGATTGACCCAGAATCGCCGCAGATCGCTGGAATGAATTGCCCAGCGATCTGCAGCCATCGCCGACATGGGGGGGCATAATGACCCCCCTGGGCGATATGCCGGGATGCCTGCTGAACTATTTCAGCAGGCATCCGGCTCCGGTCCCCAAATGGCTAGCGGTGGGGACCGGAATTCCCACGGGCGTATGGATACGCCCTCGGTCCTTAAGGACTCGGAATGCAGGGCGTATCCATACGCCCTATGTCCTGAAGAGGTTAAAATAAATAAATAAATCTCTTGACATGTCACATAGCCATGTCAAAAGTCCTGGTATCTGGTTCTTCACTGATCTATATATAGAGCTGGGAGACTTCAATATAACCCGCATGCCGGAATTTCAGCTGCAGGTAATCAGCAATGGATTATTTACGTGTGAACATCCCCTAAAAGTTTGTGAAATATAAAAAACTGTATAAACAATGTTTTAATGCTGGTGACATTTTTACTCACTTTTTGTGTATTTTTGAAACCTTAGTGTTGTGGTGCCGGGGTGTTGCAACGGTGTAGCAGGGTCTGGTGGTGTTAACCCTGTGGGGTAAAGTGTTTTTAACCCCTGATTATTCGTGATGCCAGGATGTGGTTGTTTTCTGTATAAGGCCCTGCCAACAACCAACCCAAAAACGGCAGGCAATAAAGAAATGTCCACAGCAGGAATTGTGAGATAACTGGAACTTTTATTTAAACTTCTTATGAAACAGTCTTTACAATTATGCAGTTTCTCTAGAGGCAACTGGGATGCAGGATACCTTGCAGTCTTGCTGGGACTTGTGGTATTGGGATTTATGCAGGCCACTGTGCTACTAATTGTATACTTGAGTTGAGTAGTAGTCACTAGAATTGTAGATGGAGCTTTATAATTCCTGTTTTGAAGTGGCTGCAGGTTCCTTAGGCCTAGCTGAGATGCATTTAGATAGTATTGTGCTTGGCTGAAATCCAGGAGATAAGAGAGCAAATTTAGAGACTACAGCCCCTTATATACTAGGGAGGCTGGACTAAAGTCCATTGGTTGCAAAGCCTGTGGTTCCTGTGTCTATGGCATTCTGGGTACATCACACGACAGTAGATCACATGACCCAGGAAGGTCCTATATATCTGCACAACTCAATACACAAAGAACAATATGCACAATGCATCCACAGAAGGCAAGCAAAGGGGTGAGCCTATGGACTGCAGGGACTCTTCCCGAGGGGACCTAGGAAGGATACAGGACCATGTCCTGTACCGGGACACCACAGTGTTTTTCCACAGGCAGCATGCTTCAAAGGGGTTAAACAGGAATAGAAAAACACAGCTAATTTCTTTCAAAAACAGCTCCACGCCTGTCTCCAGGTTGGGTGTGGTTTTACAACTTTACATTTGCTCCATTCACCTCAATGAAGCTGTTTTTCTACTCCTGGATTACCCTTTGAAGTGTGGCATTTTATTCCAGCATTTCCCTATTTTCCCCAGGTTTTCTCACACTGCCATTAGGCTTCTTCCTGTTCAGGGTCTGTTCAACGCAAAACAACAAAGCTGAAGGGAACCTTTGCATAATAGACACCACTGGGTCCCAACGTATCCCATTGACTTGAATAGGGTCCGTTAAACATCCTGTATTTTAGAGTGAAAAAAGATCGGACATGCAGTCTTTAATTTTTTCTCCACTCGACTCCCAGTGTGTTCACATGTTCAAGTTTTTAATTGCAATGATTGAATACAAAGACAGGAACAGATGACAATTGGAGGACATGTATGCAGGAAAGACGGAGACTTCTCTCTTTTTTAGATCCATTCCTGGATTCAATAATTGCAAATAATAACCTGAACGTGTGAACACATCCTTATAGTCCCTATTGGATCCTATAACCTTCTAATCAGTTTGTCTGTTTTTTTTTTTTTGTTTTTTTTTCTTCTTGAATAATACATACTGACTGCAAAAAGAATTTCATATTTAGAAGAAGAAGAAAATGATAGTAATTATAATAATAATAACAACAACAGAATCAACTATAATAATAATAATAATAATGATAATAATAATATCATAAATAATAACATTTGTTTTCCTTTGTTTTCACAGTATTGGTGGAGAGGTAGCAAGAGGAAGCGAAGGGAGCTACGTGAATAAACATTTCCGCATGGGATTTATGACGATGCCTGCACCTCAAGACAGGTTACCCCATCCATGTTCTAGTGGATTTGCAGTGCGTTCACAGTCCCTCCATTCAGTAGGTGGCGCTGACGATGACAGTAGTGGTTGCTCCCGGAAACAACCACCTCCGAAACCAAAACGAGACCCGAACACTAAGCTAAGCATTTCTTCAGAGACTGTCAACTGCGGAACACTAGGCAAGAGTCCAAAGTTCACAGACAGGACAGATGGTAAGCTAACAGTGAGCATGTTTCCTTTCCAGGGCGCACTATAATTAAGGAAACAATCCTCCTCATTTCTGAATCATATTCTGGGGGCACCCATTATGTTATTAGAAGCAATTCAAATATTTACTAGTACTTTCCAAATATTTACTTTTTGTTCTTTTTGCTACTAATTAGGGAAAGAAAACAAACCTAAAAATGCCTTAAAGGGGTACTCTGGGGGAAAACATTTTTTTTAAATCAACTGGTGCCATAAAGTTAAACAGATTTGTAAATTACTTCTATTAAAAAAAATCTTAATCCTTCCAGTACTTATCAGCTTCTGTATACTACAGAGGAAGTTCTTAGCTTTTTGAATTTCCTTTCTGTCTGACCATAGTGCTCGCTGCTGGCACGTCGGTCGATGTCAGGAACTGTCCAGAGCAGGAGAAGTTTGCTATGGGGATTTGCTCCTACTCTGGACAGTTCCTGACATGGACAGAGGTGTCAGCATTGATCAATGTGGTCTGACAGAAAAGAAATTCAAAAAGAAAATAACTTCCTGTGGTGCATACAGCAGCTGATACGTACTAGAAGGATTAAGATTTTTTTTTTAAGAGAAGCAATTTACAAATTTGTTTACCTTTCTGGCACCAGTTGATTTAAAAAAAATGTTTTCCTCTGAAGTAAAAGAGATTAAAAGAGATCTGCAGGATAGGGGATGAGTGTTTGATCATGGGGGGAGGGGGGGTTCTGACCGCTGGGATCCCCCGAGATATCCTGTACAGGGCCTCGGCTCTTCCGCGGATCTTCCTGTGCAGGAGGCGTGTAGGCTGTAGCATGATGCTGCGGCCGACATGCCTCCTCCATGTATCTCTATGGGAGATGCATCCCTGCATCGCCCATAGAACTGAATGGGGGGGTCGTGTCTGTTGACCTCAGTGACATCAACGACACGAGCACTAGCCACGCAGAGCTGTGGCAGTGTCGGGTCCAGGTATGGGAGATCACGTGGGTCCCAGCGGTTGGGCCTGCGATCCCCAGATAGGGGATAAGTTATATACCACTGCAGTACTCGTTTAAGCTGAGTTCACACAGTCCAGAATTGGTCATTTGCATTTTTTTTCACTTCATGTTTATAAATAATTTTTTTTTATTCATATCTGTAAATACCATTTGTATAAAAAGTGATCCGTCAACTTACAATGGCCTCAACATACAATAGTTTCAACATAAAATGGTCTTTGTAACTTTAAACCAGTCTCAACATACAATGTTAAGGACAGTCCAGATCTGCAAAACATGTCAATGGCTGGAAGAACTGACCAATTAGAATGGGCATTCACTGGTAAAACCCCTGTATTACTGAAATGCATGCACTGACTGGCTGTATGGTAGCGCCCCCTACAGTACAGGGAGGTATGACATGTTCTGTACTACTCTTTACCTGTGCCACAGTTAGCTGCTTCTTTGGACACCAGGTATGGGAGGCTCCGTTTTACTTTTTTAGGACATTGGGGGAGATTTATCAAAACATGTGCACAGGAAGAGTGGCACAGTTGCCCATAGCAACCAATCAGCTCGCTTCTTTCATTTTTAAAGAGGCCTTTGAAAAATGAAAGAGGCAATCTGATTGGTTGCTATTGGCAACTGGACAATTTTCCTCTGGACGGGTTTTGATAAATCTTCCCCATTGCGTCTAGTGTACAGGACCCTGAAGAAGCTCCTGTCCTCCAGCAGATCTTTCTTACTTTTATATGTAAGGATTTGCTTTAGCTATTTTAGTTATCTACTTATTTTTCTTTAATCCTCACATTTTCCTATTTTTGGATGACATTTTGGGGCTTCAGAACCAATTATCAGGTATCCATAGAGATACTTGTTTCTTCATTGAACCATGTTTCATGTTTGTTTTTGTTGATGTAAAGAAACTTGACTGCTCGTTTCTAGTAGCAATGTAATATGCGTATGTTATAGCATTCAGTGATGTCACTATATAAGCCAGTGAATATTCAGGTCAGCACATTTATATTCATTAGCAGCATGTGAATGTTTAATATAAGATCATTAATATGGGATGATCACAAGACTTTTCCATACAGGAGTTTACATTGAACAATATATACTTTATATAAGAAATAAAATTAATATTTAATCAACATTTCTATGAATAATGATCTCAGAACATTGTTAATGGTTAGGTCATGTTTACATATAGCAGATTTGTCGAAGGGGGAACCAAACCTGCTATTTACAGATAGATAAGCCTTCCTTCTGGCTTGACTAACAATCCCCAGCCATGTTTTAAAGGGTTGAGTATCGAGAGATGTTACCTGCAATAGTTAGCATGGGAAAGTACATTTTTTTATTTGGAGAAGAGTATATTTTTGTCCCTGTGGAGCATTGCATGACCGTTAGGACTCAAGGGAAAACTTATAAGGGTTATCCAGAGACCTTAAAAAAAAAAAAAGTACTTCACCTGCTGTGGAATGTACTACAGGACTCACATAGTCCTGCCTGCCGCGTTTCTGGCACCATAAACTGCTCTCCGATGCACGGTCCTCCTCTGCCTACTGCTCCAGTTTCTATTTGCTTCTTTCTCTTGTACACCGGTAAAACTACATTTCCTTGCAGTCCTCACTGTCAAGACCATTAGAAAGGGGGCGTGACTTGCAGGTATGATGTCAGAAGGGAGTTTGGTTAAAGTTAAAGAGAGGATGGCTTCTACAAATGGATAATGATCCTAAACACACCTCGAAATCCACGGGGGATTACATCAAGAGGTGTAAACTGAAGGTTTTGCCATGGCCTTCACAATCCCGACCTCAACATAATTGAAAATCTATGGATAGACCTTAAAAGAGCAGTGCGTGACGACATAGTATTTGCATGCTAGTCACCTGACTTAAGAACAATAGATGTTCACTCAATAGCTTTCATGTATATTACTGCACTGGTTATTTCCATGGCTTACATACAGTTTTCAGTCTATTAAGAATAGAATAGTGCGATACGATTTATAATGAACATTTCAGTCCTTGCCATTTGGGTTAGAAAACCAAAGGAACAGTATATATTTCTGCACAGGAGCCCACTGTAGTCCATGTCTGCCTCACAGTACTGTATTAGACATTCATGGATAATGTACAAGTGTTATACAAATAAGGAGAACAGTGTGTCAGGTTAAAATAGCCCTAATGAGAATAAACAATTATGAAGGGGGAAGTTTTTTTTTAATTTTTTACCAACATATTCTGCAGCACTGTACAGAGACTGCTATAAGTCATTGTTCCCAGTGGGGCTCACATTCTAAATGACAAATTAACCTATCAGTGTGTTTTTGTAGTGTGGAGGATGCCACACATGCATGTAAGTAAATGGATGGGAAACCAGGACCCCTGAGCGGCAAGGAAAGGATCTAGCAGTGGCATAGAAATAAGGGTTACTCACAACGGTGGCAATTGTGACTGGGCCCCTAGGCTAGAGGTGCCCACGTGCCCCCTTCGCCATATACTAAATCTTCAGTCCAATCCTCCTATTTAATTGTATTGGCATTCTTAAGATGCTGATACAATTGAAAAGCAGAGCGCCAGCAGGGAGAAGTGAGCGCTTGGCAGCATTAGTGCTTCCTGCATTACACAGCCTCCAGATCTGACCAGAAGAGCCAGGGCAGTGCAGGAGCCAGGACAGGTAAATATTACCAAGGGGGGAGGTTATTTAGGATCAATGTTCCCCGATCTGTGGCTTTGCACATGGTGCAAAACATCAGCTCCCATCATGTCCTTCTGTCAGGACAGTTTTACAAAATCTTGGATTGGTAAATGTATGATACCCCACAATCTCTGTGCAGCACTAAGCTTTCATTTAGAATGCTGGGTGCCGGTGTCGGGGTCGTGATGTCACGTCCATGCCCCTCGTGACATCACACCACGTCCCCTCAATGCAAGTCTATGGGAGGGGGCATGGTATGATGTCACAAGGGTTGTGGTCATGACATCATGACCCCCACCGCCCACTCCAAGCGTTCGGAACAAAATGTTCTGAACAATGGGGCAGCGGAGTACCCCTTTAAATAGAGCACTGCTCTACTCAGAGATGGAGCCTCCAGCGATCATACAGTTATTACTATCCTGTGGATATGTTAGTGTCCTGACATGCATGCTAAACATAGGGGGAAACTGTCAGTGAACATTCAATAAAATCCATGACAGCAGCATAGTTGTTGTTACATTGAAACATCATTTATCACACATGATGATGCTTATGAATCTTTTTATTCTAGTTAAAAGCTGTGTGCCCAAAAACTATCTATAGCTCAACACATTAATGAATGAACATCCAAATAGCCCCATTAGTGATGGGGGTGCCAACATATGAAACCCCCACCATCAGCTGATCTGCACAGCCATGGCACCTGGATGTAAATGTTGAGCATACATTGTATAGTGAACATAGTAACATAGTTCATAAGGTTGAAAAAAGACCAGAGTCCATCAAGTTCAACCTATAACCCTAATGAGTCCCTACTGAGTTGATCCAGAGGAAGGCAAAAAGCTCTCATACTCGAGGTAAAAATTCCTTCCCGACTCCAAATATGGCATCAGAATAAATCCCTGGATCAACCTTCTGTCCCTATAAATCTAGTATACATAACCAGCGATGTTATTATTCTCCAAAAAAGACCCAGACCCTTTTTGAACTCTTTTACAGAGTTCACCATGACCACCTCCTCAGGCAGAGAATTCCAGTCTCACTGCTCTTACAGTAAAGAACCCCCGTCTGTGCTGGTGTAGAAACCTTCTTTCCTCTAGACGTAGAGGATGCCCCCTTGTTATAGATACAGTCCTGGGTATAAATAGATCATGTGAGAGATCTCTGTACGGCCCCCTGATATATTTATATATAGTTATTAAGTCTCCCCTAAGCCTTCTTTTTTCTAAACTAAATAACCCTATTACTGATAATCTT
The DNA here is from genome assembly GCF_029499605.1 of Hyla sarda. Taxonomy (NCBI): domain Eukaryota; kingdom Metazoa; phylum Chordata; class Amphibia; order Anura; family Hylidae; genus Hyla; species Hyla sarda. The sequence continues at coordinate 100,992,347 of NC_079191.1, read as the reverse complement.
TCTGGGTACTGTAGTCCTCCCATTCCCCGTATTACCCTGGTTGCCCGTCTTTGAACCCTCTCCATCTCCACTATATCTTTCTTGTACACTGGTGCCCAATACTGTACACAGTATTCTATGTGTGGTCTGACTAGTGATTTGTACAGCGGTAGAATTATTTCCTTGTCGTGGGCATCTATGCCCTATTGATGCCCCCCATGATTTTATTTGCCTTGGCAGCAGCTGCCCGACACTGGTCACTAAAGCTAAATTTACTGTTAACTAAGACTCCCAAGTCCTTTTCACCGTCAGTCGTCCAAAGTGTACTCCCATTTAATACATAATCCCAGCACGGATTTTTCTTCCCCATGTGCATTACTTTACATTTATCAATGTTGAACCTCATGTGCCACTTCCCAGCCCAAACCTCCAACCTATCCAGATCCATTTGTAACAGTGCGCTGTCCTCTATTGTGTTTACCGCTTTACAGAGTTTAGTATCATCTGCAAAGATTACTACTTTGCTATTCAACCCCTCTACAAGGTCGTTAATGAATATATTAAATAGAACAGGACCCAAGACGGACCCCTGTGGTACCCCACTAGTAACAGTCACCCAATCAGAATAAGTACCATTAATAACCACCCTCTGTTTCCTATCACTGAGCCAGTTACTTACCCACTTACACTCAGTCCAATCCTTCTCATTTTATGCACCAATCTTTTATGTGGCACCATATCAAATGCTTTGGAAAAATCCAGATATACGACATCCAGCCATTCCCCCTGGTCCAGTCTGGAGTTCACCTCCTCATAAAAGCTGATCAGGTTAGTTTGGTGCAAAGTTATTGCAGCACAGCTTTCATTAAAGTTAATGGGAACGGTATCACAGTGACCTGGTGCTATCAATGTACAATGTACCAAGCTGTCTGCTTCTGGCTGCCATACATTGTTTACATTCAGGCACCAGAGTTATTCAGAACATCTGATCTGTAGGGGCGCCAGTTTTCGTCATCCCACAGATCAACAACTGTTGATGTCCTATCCCGTGAATAGACGATCAATGATTTTTACTGTTATATAACCTCTTTATTTATACAAGCCCCTTTAGATACCATCATGAACTCATGGTACTAGATTGCGACACAGAACAGGAACAGTAAATAGGCCGGTGCTTTATCTATGGTTGAGTATTATTAAAAATTTCCAAAGATACTCACTATTACAGTATATCAGGCTGATTGCATTAAATAGGTATTCCAGGATTTTTTCTTCTTCAGCCTTTGAGCCTATGGTGCTGAGTTATAATACTGTGTAATATTCTTCCATTGTCTGCACCATTTTGGCCCGTTTTTGTGCATGGGAACCCCACCTAAAAGTCTTTTTATTTTACTGTTCTCTGACCTTTCCCAGCATTTCACGGGGCTATAGACAATAAATCACAAGTCACATGGTCTCCAGAGGTATGTGTAATGTCCTTTTATTTGTTTCTGTATTTTTCTTTTTAGGTGTGTATTCACATACTAGTTTGTTCAGTGCAGGAAATAGTTAATGCTCTGAACGAATGAAAACTCGGGTGTGGTTATTTAACCAGAGTTCTCCTGCATTCTGGTGCTAGTTATTGTGCAATACACTTTCAAGCCTGCTTGTGCATTTACCTTGTATTTATCTGAGTTTTAGCCATGGTTAATTAGTCTTGTTCTTTGTAGATTTTAGTCTGTGTTACATTTGTCGGTTTTAGGATTTGCATATCCTTTCTGTTATGTATCTGTTCACACTATGTCTGAGTCTTGCTTGTTACCTGTACTCTGTATGTTATATTCCAGTTCTAGTCTAGTGTTTCATGTATTATATTTCTGTTTCCTACTGAGTCAGCATCTTGTCCACATGGTGGAGTGTGTCCGCTGGCCAGTAGCCTATTTGGCTCCTATTTGGCTTCATTATTAATGGCTACTCCTTTTGTGTTTGTTTGTTCTGTGTCCCACTGTTAACAGTTTCCTATGTTTCATTATCAGTTTACCTGTTTATATTCTGCCCTGTTAGTATTTGTATCCTGTTTGGTATATCTGGTTGTCTAGTAGTTTTCTGTTCTGGCCTGTGACTATGTATATAATGTATTTTTACGCCACTGCACTTTAGCGCAGAAAGGGACCGACGCCCAGTTGTCAATCCATAATTTAGGATGGATGGGCAAGTTGGTCATGACAGTATGTGGCTATGTTGCAGTGGATGGATACTGTGGATGGATGCTATTTACCCACCCATATATTGTCTCTGGCTGCATGAAATGCTGGGAAAGGTCAGAAACAACAGTACAATGAAAAGACTTGCACTACAGAACTTCCTGGTTTGGGTCCCATGCATAACAGCTAGACAAAAATGGTGCACGAATGTAATAGAAGCACATTAAACCGTATTATAAATATTCTGGAATACCCCTTTAATATTTGAAGCTACATTACACACATTGCCATCAGAATTTGTACTGTATTTCCAAGTTCATATTATGTCTTCACACTTGAATCTTTATTTCTCCTCTCGTGCATATTATATATCATATAATATGATTATATGCCACAGTAATGTGTTCAAGTCAATATCCAGGTTACTTAGTCTACCCTAATAGTATGTTGTATGGTAGAACCTACCTGACCATCATGTGTAAATCATTGTGAGAAGCACATTAAAGGGTACAATGACCTGCAATGACCTTATTATGTCGGTGGTATTGTCCTCTTTGATAGGAAACACGTCTTTATCTTGGCGTCAACCCTTCTTATGGTTTGCATAGATGTTCTTGTTGCACATAATAAAATGAAGTGTTTTGTAGACCAGAATAACAGTATTCTGTACTCGATGCTAAAATTAAATCTCTAACTCATATTTTATTACAAATGACTTTTATGGAAAGGATCAAACTGAGTCTTTTGCAAAATGTTCTCAAAATAAGAACACAGAGAGTATAATGTATTCCGTTATCTCCCACACTTATTATGCCATTCCCACTTGTACAGCATTTTTCAAATGCAATTTTGATAAAACCTCTCAAAATAAAATTCTTTGAAACAACAGCAATTTTGAAATCGCTATTATTAAACTGTGAAGGTAATGGAGAAGTTGACATCAGCTTTTTAATGCGAAAACCCATTTTTATATGTTTTTCTATAGAAAGTATTGCACACAGTTGGATTTTATTTAATCACATTTTGACAACTATCTGTCCTTATTGTTTTCTTTTTTTCTTTTATTGTACAACACTGCACCATATGGCAGGACTATATCAAGTGGATCATTATATTATGTAAGGCATTGGCATGGCAAACATAAAAATAGGCCCTTTATAGGTTCTGCCTGACATTGTGATATGTTTATCCAAACTTGACCTGAAATTCCAGTACCTCAATCCCATTTTTAAAACTTATTTGTGTGCTTAAAGGGGTTATCCACCATTAGGTGATTTTAGTACGTACCTGGCAGACAGTAATGGGCATGCTTAGGAAGGATCTACGCTTGTCTTGGGGCTAAATGGCTATGTTGTGAGATATAACGCTGTGGCCAGCTTTTTGTAAACTGGTATTTCCTGTTTTAGTTTTTTTTGCCTGCAAATCACATAATTCCATTTTCCTCCCTCCCACACATCAGCCACCCCAAACATTGAAACATAAATGAGCTACTTAAATTCAAAAGACCTGTGGTTTTCAATCAGGGTGCCTACAGCTGTTGCATTAGTTTCAGATTGATCTCTCTCCCACCAAGTGATTCCTCCACCCATTAAAGCAGACAGGCTCCCTATCATTAGCTGACTAGTGAGTCAGCTCTCGGCCACATTGGAACCCTGGAAAAATCTGAGACAACAATTATTTTGTATGCTGTTAAAATAAATATTGGGGGGAAAATCACATAAGAATTGTGAGAAAACCGTCACACACAGGTACAGACACTATATTATGAACTACACTAACTTTACAGCCCCTGTAGCATAGTCAAATAAAAAAAAATCCTCCTAATACCCCTTTAAATATGCAAGTATTGATACAGTTTTGGATACCACAGCTCTTTGTAGTTTTCCATTACCCATTAAAATGGGCATCAGTCCAGATTTCCCACCTTCCCTGCCTACATGGTATATACACCATTGAATTATGGTATAACATTACATTTATTCATTAAATGTGAATTTGAGCTTTCCCTAGACTGGCCTATACCAGTACATTCCACAATAGTGTCATAACTTCATATTTCTCAGCTCTAGACATAAATCAATCCACTTACATCATCCAAGCCTCAAATACAAATTGCAATAATCTCTCATACATTAGCACTACAGTAATTACATTAAGTCATATTAACCTGTGTGCTTTTATGTATGTGAAAAGACCAGCTGGATAAAGCAAAGTAAAAGGGAAACCATGTGAATGCAAAATATATGTTCTTGTTTTTAGCAATTAAATTTAGTAAATCGGTAACATAGAGGCTCTATTCATGAAGACCCATTGACATTGATTGTCACTGTTTAGGCGTTCAAAACATTCTAAGTAGTCAAAAGTAAAAGTTAGTGTAATGCAATCTAGAGCCCTGCATTGGGATTGGGATCCATTGGGACCCAAGGAAAATATGTGGGCGGGAATGAGGCGGCCTGCGGGCGGTTATGCGCTATGCACGTGGGTCCTGCAAATTCTGCACACTCCTGCATCGCAGACCCAGATTCTATGACAGACTGCAAATTTTATGCCGCCACTGATTTAAAGTGGTGCAGTTCCTGAACAGGCTGCTGGCGCTGAAAATCAGTGAGGCGCTGTGGCTACCGGAACTGAAATTTAATTGGGGCAGTTTTTCTTCTGCTGGAATCAGGGTCTTAGTCAGGCTGAAGGGAATTATGAACAATTACAAAAGCTTTGGGCATCCGTTAGAAAGCTGGAGATGCAGTTCTCCTTTTAGCACGACAATGACCCAAGGCCCACATCCAAATCCACAAAAGCATGGCTTTACCAGAAGAAGAAGAACGTATTGGAATGTCCTGTCTAGATCCAAGACCTTAATCCAATTCAACATCTGTGGGGTGACCTCAAGAGGGGTGTGCACAGTAGAGGTCCTTGCAATCTAACAGATTTGGAACACTTTTGCAAGGAAGAGGGGGCAAATATTATCACATCAAGATGTGCCATGCCAATGGACTCCTACCCAAAAAGATGTCGATGTAATAAAATCAAAATATGCTTCAACAAAGTATTTGTCAAGGGGTGTGCACACTTATGCAACCAGATAATTATGTCTTATTTAGTTTTTTCTTTCCCCCTTAAAGATTTCACTTTGTCTTGTAATTGAATTGTTCATGATATAGCTCACATAAAAGGTGCAAAAAGTTCTAAAGATTTATCTTTGTCTAATTCTTGGCATTTTAACTGGCACTTTAACAGAGGTGTGTAGACTTTTATATCCACAATGAAAAGATGCCCCAACATTTCATGGGGAATACTAAAACAGACATATTAGGAGAGCTGACTGGTTCTCTTTAACTATTCTTTAAAGAGCTTAAAGCAGAAAACATCTTCAATAGATGTTATACTAAAAGGCAGCGGACATGCTGACAATGTCTTTCCCCATTCTGGTGTTGTAGAGATGAGATTCACTCATTACATGTTGATGCTGGCGATGACCCGAACCATTCCATCAATTATCTATGGGCTTTAAATAGTTGTTAAATTGGAATCTCGGTTTGAGTCCTGCTGCACAATTATTTCCTTATAATCTCCCTCCATATAAAGTGCCCTATTCTCTTGTAAACAATTTCACTTTGTTTGAGGACAGCTAATGTTAGGATTAGAATTCCTATTACAGTACACACAAATTATCACAATCCCACATGGAGATGTTAATAGAGGAAATGGAAGAAATAGGATGTATTAACTGGAAGAATGCGGAACATGGAGCTTCAATGAGAAGTAGTTATTCATATTTCACAGGCTGCTGTTAGAAGAAATTATCGAGAAGTAAAGAAAAATGACTTAAAGACCTTTGAGATGGAAAAATTATTAATATGTATCTTAGAGGTTACCTTAAATAAAATAAAATAAAAAAAAAGTTGCACTAAGTTTAAATATTCAATTGCCATTCTGTCATTCATTTTTAAACCCTCTGCAATGCAGTTTGTAACCTGTTCTTAGTTTTAACTTATCTCTTGTGGGTGTGACTCTCTATGTATGTAATATATGGTGGATGTCAGTTCTGTGAAACCGTGGTACTGGCATAAAGTATAACAGAATAAAATCCGCCCCTTTGTTATCTCCTCTGAGCAGTTCACGCAGGTTTGATTTTTCTATCTGTCTTTCCCTCTGTCTACTTGTATGTGATCTATCTTTGCCCCCACCCACTTTACTCTGCAGATTGTCCCTTGGCTTCTTTCTTGATTCTATATACCTGTGCGATCCCTCACTCTGCAAACTTATAGTTATCCCCTCCCTCTCTTATACCCCCTTCCCACAGAATGACTTATTTAAAAGTCAGGTTATGCTGGTAGCTTGCACATCCTGATGTTTATATAAGTCATTCAAAGTTCAGTTCCCCCCTCTGCCCGCTCCTAGAAGTCCGAGCAGAGAGGGGGGGAAATGCTCCTGAGAGCTGCAAGGGGACATACTGCAGGACCGGTGCAGGCAGTGGGGACCAGGGACCGGTGGCAAGCAAGTGGAGGAGGCAGCGTCGGTGTCGACATCAGAGGCAGCAGTGAAGATCGCTGTAAAGTGATCTTCACTGCTGTTTCTAGGAGTTTCAAAACTACAACTCCCAGCATTTGGCTGCCCGGGCATGCTGGGAGTTGTAGTTCTGACACGTCTGGAGGGCAACAGTTTGGAGACCACTGTGCAATGGTCTCCAATCTGTCCTCTTTCAGATGTTGCAAAATTTCAACTCTCAGCATGCCCAGACAGTCCAGGCATAGTGTTGAGCGGCATAGGCCATATTTGAATTTGCGAATATTCGCGAATATATGGACGAATATTCGTCATATATTCGCGAATATTCGCATATTCGTTATATTCTCGTTTTATCTTCGCGTATGCGAATATACACGCATGTGAAAATTAACATATGTGGAAATTCGCATATGCGAAAATTAGCATATGTTAATTTTCGCATATGCGAATATTCGCACGCCAGTCTCACACAGTAGTATTACAGCCTTCTTTATACCACACAAGCTGGAAGCAGAGAGGGGTGATCACTGTGATGTGTACTGTGAAGAAAAAAAAAAAAAAAACGAATATTCGTAATTACGAATATATAGCGCTATATTCGCGAAATTCGCGAATTCGCGAATATGCGATATTCGCGAATAATATTCGAATTGCGAATATTCGCGAGCAACACTATCCAGGCATGCTGGGAGTTGTAGTTCTGTAACATCTGGCCCTTCAGATGTTGCCAAACTACAACTCCCAGCATGCCTGGGCAGTCTGGGCATGTTTGTAGTTGAAGTTTTGCAACATCTGGAGGGCTACAGTTCGGAGACCACTTCACAGTGGTCTCCAAACTGTTCTCCTCTAGTTGCTTCAAAACTACAACTCCCAGCATGCCCTTCGGCTGTCTGGGCATGCTGAGAGTTGTAGTTTTGCAATAACTAGAGGCACACTGGTTGGGAAACATTGTCTGTTCCCTAACTCAGTGTTTCCCAACCTGTGTGCCTCCAGCTGTTGCAAAACTATTACTCCCAGTATGCACTGACAGACCATGCAGGCTGGGAGTTGTAGTTTTGCAACAGCTGGAGGCACACAGGTTGGGAAACACTGAGTTAAGTAACAAACTCTCAGTGTTTTGCAACCAGTGTGCCTCCAGCTGTTGCATAACTACAACCCCCTGCATGCACGGACAGCCAAAGGGCATGCTGGAAGTTGTAGTTTTGCAACAGCTAGAGGTTTGCCCCCCTCCATGTGAATGTACAGGGGCAGAGTACCGCTTTAACACCTGTAAGGATTCCTCTCTGGGGATATCTCTGGGATCGTCCTGACAGCGCCACGGGACACGTTTCCTTCAATAAACCGGCAAACAACAGTTCTTAATGCAAGTCTGGCACCTTGCCAGCTTTATTAGACAAGTTGCAGGAAAAATAAATATAAAGCAGGAACAAAACTAAATCCTAGATCGTCTAGTCACTAACTAAACAGATCAGCATGCCCTGACTAATAACTGGTGAGCTTCTCAAAGCCAGTTAAACTTATGCCTCCTGCAACCTTCTACTCACAGTTCACACCACTCTTTGGGCCACTCACAGCTCGGGCTGTGTGTTCCTCAGCAGGACCCCTGTCTCTTCCCTACAGCCAGCTTGCCATTTCCTAGGGAGAGCCCTGACTATGCCGACTCACTTCCTTATAAACCCCCTCCCTTCTCTGCTACCTCATTCATTAGGCCACAGGTGGAGGTTTCTTCAGGGTGAGCCAAGGCAATACACCCTTTACTTGCCACAGTATCACATATCCCCCCCCATTTGCTCAGACCACCGGGAAGGAGCACTTGCATTTGAAAGGAAGAATCCAACTGCCTTTCCTTTTTCCTGGACAACTTTTGTCCAACATGTCCTGAGGTCCTTGACCTCCTTCTTCCGCACTCTCACCAGCCACCAAGTACAAGTCTCCCGGTCACCTTTGACCAATTTCCTCGCAACAGTTCCACTCCGGTCACACCTCTCCAACACGAGGTTCTTCACCTTGGTGTATGCAGGGCTCTTGAGACTAGGTACAGACAATACAGATGCTCCCGGCCTTTGTCTTATTCTATCACCGGTTTGCAGGACTTCTGTAGTTGCGTTAGGTCTAGCTTCTGCCTCAGAGAATCTTTCAGCCTCAGCAACTTTACTAACCAACGTCCTTATCTCTGCAGCATCAGAGGACCCCCCACATGGTTTCACCTCAGTCTCAGCTTCAGAGGACTTCTCATATGACTTCACCTTAGTTTCAGCTTCAGAGGACTTTCCATATGGTTTCGCTTCAGTCTCAGCTTCAGAGGACTTCTCCCATGGCTTCTGCTCATGGCGTTCAGACTCCGCTACTTTTAGAGAAAGCATCCCTGTTTCCAGTAGCTTTTTCCTCACAAACAGCCTTTCTTCTTCCTCTATACGGACGGCTGTGGCTTTGGCCTCAGTTTGCACTTTAAACAGTTTTAGCCTCTTTTTAGCCAGCTCCGCTACCGCTTGGTCTCTGCTCTCTTTTAGGACCTTCATGTCTCCTTCCAGACCCAAATATTTCAGCTGTTCACTCTTGAGCCTTAGCCAAGTTCATCTTTTCACTGTCTAGCAACTCTGTCAAGTCCCTGACAGTATGTTTCAGGGATAGCAACTGTTCTCTCAACTGCTCATTGTCCTCTAGCAGAGCCTCTTCTTCGGAGAGGTGCATTTCGTTCTGCGCCTCCAGGCTCTGCACCTTATGAACCATCATCACTTTCTCTCTCTCCAGCTTTTCCATGGCTACCAGCCTAGCCTTGTGATCCCTCTGTAGAGCCTGATATGCACCACGCAGAACACTCACTTCTTCCTGAAATTAGATCTGCTTGGCCAGACTCTCCAATTCTCTCTTCTTGCTGGTCACAAGACCCTGGGAGCAGGACAGTTCATCTTGCACAGCCGCACACACTCACTTTTGTGGTGCTCCATGACTTTTTCCAGCTGAAGCTTCGCTTCCTGCTTTTCCAGTCAACATGCGTTTTGTCCTTCTTCTCTGTCAGGTGCTGTAACTCTTCTTCTTTTTCCGCCAGTTTGGCAGAAACCATCTGTAAGGTTTCTTCCAGAGTCTGGATCTGCTCCAATTTCTTCTCAAGGCCAGCTCCTCATTTTCGAGACTTCTTACTCACAGCTGTCTCCTCACTCTCGCTGTTGGCTCTTGAGACATTCTCTGGACTGTCTCTCTGCTCCCTGGCAGACTTTTTTTTTTTTACCTCACACAACCTCTCTGTAGCCAGGCACAAACGACTAGGGCTCCTGGGTCTGCAACCACATCTGGTCCAGTGGTTCGACCTTCCTGGTCACGACCCCTCTCTGGTCCAGATGTCACCTCTCCTTCACTTATGACTCTATCTGTGACTGTAAGCACAGCACCCACCTCCACCTGTACTCTCTTCAGTAGTTCTGGATTTTCCACGGACATCTCCGTAGCTTCTTTTCCAGTCACCTCTTGAACTTGCCTCGCGGACTGTTCTTCAGCTCTCCCAGTGGTCTGGCACACTCCTACCTGACATATACCTAGGGTCTGCTGACACTCCCCATCCTCAGCCTCTGCTGAGTAACTTTCCACCACTGTGTGGTGCAAGTCCAATGTTGGTGTTACTGCTCTATTCAGCTGACAGTCTTCCCAAAACTGATGAAAAACCGGAAAATCCGTCCCCAGTACTACCTCATACTCCAAGGAGGGCTCTATTGCAACTTTGTATTCTATAGTACCATAGGGAGTAGAAATACAGACATTAACAGTTTTATAACCCCAAATACCGGCCTGCATAGACACTGTCACTGGGTCTGGCTTTCTACAACTGGTCTTTACCAGACTTATTATACACTTAGGCTCTAAGAAAGCCAACATCTTTTCCCCTCCTATTGTCAGCTCACACAGGTTTTCTTTTGTCCTGTCGGAGTTGGTAGTAGTACCCTTTACTTCCAAACACATAAGCATAAGTTTTTCAAAAAAAACATCATCACTCTTCACAGGTTCACAATTTACAGCACCGGTCACACAGTCCAGTAGTGACACCCCAGTCTTAATTAATTCAAGAACCTTAGAGTGCGGATTCTCTGGCGCACTCTTGTCATCCTACAACTGCCAGAAAAATTATACTGCCCAGTATAATTTCTACTGTAAGCTCGGCACATACCTCCATCATATGGCTCACTGTCCTAAAACACATTTCAAAGTCCATTTGAATAGTCTTACCACGCTCTGGTCGGGACTTCACAAATGGAATAATGTCTGGCATAATTCTGGAAACAGTCTAGTAACAATACAGTTCCAAAAGCAGTGGGATTCCACCCACCAGTAACTCCCGGACCCTCTCATCCGTCTTGGCGACCACCGGTTGTGGCCCACGTCCGTCGGTTGCTCCCAAAAACAGCCTTTCGATGTTGACCAATTTTTCTTGAAGCGATCGGTTGCCCTTAGCAACTTTCCATCACAGGCTCAGTCCTGCACTTGTACTCCTCAGCTGGGCTCATCCGACTTGCAACATGCAGGGGGTTGCTCCTAGCAACGGCTTGACTGCCTACATCCTCCACTAAATGTGAGGATTCCTCTCTGGGGATAGCTCTGGGGTCATCCTGGACACTGCCACGGGACACATTTCCTCTCAATAAACCGGCAACAGTTCTTAATGCAAGTCTGGCACCTTGCCAGCTTTATTAGACAGGTTGTAGAAAAAATAAACATAAAGCAGGAACAAAACAAAATCCTAGATTGTCTAGTCACTAACTAAACAGATCAGCATGCCCTGATTAATAACTGGTGAGCTTCTCTCAGCCAGTTAAACTTATGCCTCCTGCAACCGTCTACTCACAGTTCACACCACTCTTTGGGCCACTCACAGCTCGGGCTGTGTGTTCCTCGGCAGGACCTGTGTCTCTCCCCTACAGCCAGCTTGCTGTTTCCTAGGGAGAGCCCTGACTATACTGATTCTATTCCTTATAAAAAAATTTGGGGGGCATTTTCTCCTATAACCTCTTGTGAAAATAGTAAATTTGGGAGAAAGCCACTGCTGCCTCATTCATTAGGTCACAGGTAGAGGTTTCTTCAGGGTGAGCCAAGGAAATACACCCTTTCCTTTCCACAGTATCACACACCCCACAGGTGTTTGATGACTTTTCGTTAAAGTGTTAATGACATTTTTCTTTCTTTCAATAAAATGCAAATTTAACATTTTTACAAGAGGTAATAGGTTAAAATGCCCCTCAATATGTGAAACCCCATTCCTTCTGAGTATGGAAATACACCATGTGTGGATGTCAAGTGCTCTGCTGGCTCACTACAATGCTCAGAAGAGAAGGAGTCACATTTGGCTTTTTGAAAGCAAATTTTGCTGAAATGGTTTTCGGTGGGCATGTCACATTTAGGAAGCCCCTGTGGTACCATAGCAGAAAAAAAAAAAAAAAAAAAAAAAGGTGTTTGACGACTTTTCGTAAAAATCGGATATGGAAATTAAAAAAATTTCCACTAAAATGCAGTTTTTTTCACCCAAATTGACTATTTTACTATTTAAGAGGTATAGAAGAAAATGCCCCCCCCCAAAAAAAAAAATTTGTAACCCATCTCTCCTGATTATGGAAATATCCCATGTGTGGATGTAAAGTGCTCTGTGGGCGAACTACAATGCACAGAAGAGAAGGAGCTTTTGTAGAGAGAATTTGTATGGATTGGGGCCATGTGTGTTTACAAAGCCCCTGTGCTTCCAGAACAAATGTGACCCCATTTTGGAAACTACACCCCTCACAGAATGTAATAAGCGGTGCAGTGAGCATTTACATCCCACTGGTGTTTGACAGACTTTTGGAACAGTGGGCGGTATAAATTAAAAATTTAATGTTTCATTTTCATGGACCACTGTTCCAAAAATCTGTCAGACACCTGTGGGGTGTAAATGCTCACTTCACCCCTTATTACATTCTGTAAGGGATGTAGTTTCCAAAATCAGGGGGGCTCCACCGTTCTGGCACCATGGGGGCTATATAAACACACATGGCCTTCAATTCCAACCAAATTCTCTCTCCAAAAGCCTAATGGCGCTCCTTCTCTTCTGAGCCCTGTAGTGTGCCAGCAGAGCACTTAACATGCACATATGGGGTATTTCCATACTCAGAAGAAATGGTGTTACAAATTTTGTGGGGCTTTTTTTACTATTACCTCTTGTGAAAATGAAAAATTTGGGATAACACCAGCATTGAAAAAATAATTTGGAAAAACACATGTGGGTAGTTAAGGCTTACTATACCCTCTGTTACATTCCTTAAGGGGTGTAGTTTCCAAAATGGGTCACATGTGGGTGTTTTTTGTGTGTGTTTATGTTAGAACCGCTGTAATGATCAGCCACCCCTGTGCAAATCACCTCAAATGTACATGGTGCTCTCACTCCTGAGCCTTGTTGTGCGCCCGCAGAGCATTTTACATCCACATATGGGGTATTTCCGTACTCAGGAGAAATTGCGTTACAAATTTTGCGGGTCTTTTTTTCCTTTTACCTCTTGTGAAAATAAAAAGTATAGGGCAACACCAGCATGTTAGTGCAAAAAAAAATATTTTTTAACAATAACATGCTGGAGTAGACCCCAACTTCACCATTTCATAAGGGGGAAAAGGAGAAAAAGCCCCCCAAAATTTCCCGAGTACAGAAATACCCCATATGTGTCACTAAACTGTTGATTTGAAATATGGCTTAGATGTGAGAGAGTGCCATGTGCATTTGAGGACTACATAGGGATTGCATAGGGGTGGACATAGGGGTATTCTACGCCAGTTATTTCAAAACAGGGTGCCTCCAGCTGTTGAAAAACTCCTAGCATGCCTGGACAGTAAAGGGCTATCCGGCAATACTGGGTGTTGTTGCTTTGCAACAGCTGGAGGCTACGTTTTGGAAATAGTGCTGTACCAAATGTTTTCCATTTTTATTAGTGAGGTGGGGGGGGGCTGTGTAGGGGTATGTGTGAGTTTGAGCTGCAGCGGAAAATTTGCTGCATCTCAAACTTGCATTGAGGGGGCGGGCCGATGCTCCGGCCCCCTGTATCGCCCGTCATTACGCACAGAGCGAGTTTGCTCTGTGCAGTAATGACAGCAGTGTGCTGCAGCCGAGATCCAGCAGCAGGACCCCCGCGATCAGACATCTTATCCCCTATCCTTTGGATAGGGGATGAGATGTCTAGGGGCAGAGTACGCCTTTAAGGCTCACTGTACCCCTTGTTACGTGCCATGAGGGGTGTAAATTCCAAAATAGTATGCCATATGTTTTTTTTCCCCTGCTGTTATGGAATAATAGGGGCTTCCTTAATGCGACAAGCACCCTAAAAACCATTTCAGCAAAATTCACTCTCCAAAATCACATGGTCGCTCCTTCGCTTCTGAGCCCTCTAGTGCATCCACAGAGCATTTTACGTTCACATATGAGGCATTTCCTTACTCATGAGAAATTGGGTTACACATTTTAGGGGGCATTTTCTCCTTTTACCCCTTGTAAAAATTCAAAAACTGGGTCTACAAGAACTTAGCGTAAAAAATTGAGATTTAGAATTTTCTCTTTCACTTTGCTGCTCTTCCTGTGAAACACCTAAAGAGTTAACAAACATTCTGAATATCATTTTGTATACTTTGAGGGGTGTAGTTTTTAGAATGGGGTAATTTATGGGGTATTTCTAATATGAAAACCCCTCAAATCCACTTCAAAATTGAACTGGTCCCTGAAAAATTAACATTTAGAAAATTTGGGGAAAAATTTGAAAATTGCTGCTGAATTTTGAAGCCTTCTGATGTCTTCCAAAAGTAAAAGCAAGTCAACTTTATGATGCAAATATAAAGTAGACATATTGTATATGTTAATCAATAAATAATTTATTTGATATGACTATTTTCCTTACAAGCAGAGAGCTTCAAATTTAAAAAAATGCTAAATTTTCTAATTTTTCATGACATTTTTGGATTTTTCATCAAGAAATTATGCAAATATGGACAAAAATTTACCACTATGCTAAAGTAGAATATGTCATAAAAAAAACTGTCTCGGAATCAGAATGATTACGACAGCATCCCAGAGTTATTAATGCTTAATGTGACAGTGGTCAGATGTGCAAAAATGCTCTGGTCCTTAGGGTCAAAATGGGCTTGGTCCTTAAGGGGTTAAAGTTGTGTACTTCTTCCCCTGCTTTTCTATCTATTAGTGGAGGGGGGGGGGGGGGGGATTATGATGTTAGCCCTATTTTATACTGCCAACAGACACTTTCTGAACATATTTACATATGTGACTATCATGATTTACTGCTAATATATAAAAATGTGTGAACACGTACAGTATCCTGTGCATATTTGATACGTAGGGTTTAATGCTGCAGATTTTATGCTGCAGATTTCAATGTATGACTGAACGCAGCTTCAAATCTGTCCTGTGCATCAATATGTGCAGGATACTCTACTTGTGTATAGACCCTAAAGGGGTATTTACAGAACCTTATTTTCTATAGACACGAGGTACAGTACCTAGGGTGGCACCCTGCAGGGGGCGGCACCAGCTTTTAGTAATAAAAATTTTACTATTTATTTCATTTTCCCATCCGCCCACAGCCAAAATTATCAAAACCAGCACAGGGGAGGGGCACGTCTAGGTAGGTCTTCATGGTTTGCAGCCTCCAGTCCTTATACGCCCATTCCTAACCTCTCGTAATTAGTCTTAATTGTTTAAATAGGAGTGTACCACTACTGGGTGGGAAATTTGACTTTCCAGAAGCTCGTGTTTCAGCCTCTTCCCTTTAATCTGCTGCACATTGTGCCATTTTGTTGCTGACAGGCCAGAGGTGCTTTCAATGTATTTCTGCTGTCCAGGAATTCAGCTGGTGTATTTCTCTGCTAGTGCCAATATTTTCTCATGGTCAAACTTAAAATTTGAAGACTGGAAACTTTCTTTGGGGAAAATCACTGAAGTTTCGAAGTAAGTTTCCTTTATAGATTTCATATAGAGCCACAAGAGCTTGTGAGTCCTTGATAATAGGAGCTACCGCCTAGACTTTACACCCTCTGACACCCTGGGGCTCAACACAGCCTCTTTGACACTTAAGCTCTGAGCATGATCTAGAGCTGACAGATTCCCTATATGTACTGTATACACTGCTGGTAATCGACTACTTTATTGCTGAAGATATTGGCTTTTTTTTTTTAATAAGAAACAATCAAAGGTGCCAATAATCTTAAACACAACTACACAAGTAATGATCGAGCAAAAATAATCTACCCCTCAGGGTTGCCTTTACAGTGGGACACTATGCAACTTTCTGTCAAAAGTTACATTGATAGTCCTAGAGAAAGGCAGAAATATGATGTTTACAGAGTCTTTCTATTGTTTTTTTTAATACTTTGTAGACAATTATAAGAAATGATTCAGATTGCAACAATTATGCTAAGTAACACTGGCAGATAATTGAGCAAAACAATAACAGAAACACCTGAAGAATGATCATGGCGAGCTCAAGTATTTGTAAGATGTAGAAAAGCCTCACCAATCATGAATTCTGAGTATAGAGGGAAGCAACCCAGGTGGAAGGAACCAGCAGTAGCCCAGCATCATAGATGCACAAACATATTAGATATTTTAAGAAGAAAATATGTTATTTTTCCCTGGCAAACACAAGGCAAAGTGCTGATATATTTTCTTTTCTTAGAGGTATAAACAAGTATTTAAGATTTTTACATAGGTATTATAGGTATAGATTTACCAATGACCATGGAAACTATGACATGGGACTTTAAAGGGATACTCCGGTGAAAAACAAATTTTTTTTTTAAATCAACTGGTGCCAGAACGTAAATTACTTCTATTTAAAAATCTTAATCCTTCCAGTACTTATCAGCTGCTATAAAATCCAGAGGAAGTTCTTTTCTTTTTAAATGTATTTTCTGTCTGACCACAGTGCTCTCTGCTGACATCTCTGTCTGTCTCAGGAACTGTCAAGAGCAGGATAGGTTTGCTATGGGGATTTGTTCCTGCTCTTGACAATTTACGAGACAGACAAGTGTCAGCAGAGAGCACTGTGGTCAGAAAGAAAATAAATTTAAAAAGAAAATAACTTCCTGTGGAGCATACAGCAGCTAATAAGTACTAGAAGGATTAAGATTTTTAAATAGAAGTAATTTACAAATTTGTTTTACCCCTTTAACCCATTAATGATGCAGGATGTATATTTACATCCTGCAACGGCTCCCGTGATATAACGCGGGGTCACGTGGGTCGGTCCCGGTGGCCATCAACGACCAGGACCCGCGGCTTATACAGGACATCACCGATCACGGTGATGCCCTGTATTAACCCTTCAGATGCGGCGATCAAAGTCGGGACCGCCCTGATTAAATCGCGGCATCCCGAACATCTAACAGGACAACGGGAGGATCCGTACCTGCCTCCTTGGTGTCCAATCAGAGAATGACTGCTCTGTGCCTGAGATCCAGGCAGGAGCAGTCAAGCGCCGATAACACTGATCAATGGCATATTAATATATGCCAGTGATCAGTGTAAATTGGGGCTATAACACTGCAAAAAAAAAGTGAAAAAAAGTGTTAATAAATGTGATTTAACCCCTTCCCTAATTAAAGTTTGACAAAAAGGGGGGGGAGGGAGGGCTCCACCCTGTAGTAGGCTAATATACAAGGGTGCTACTCACAGCCAAATAGAAAGATACAATACGCACCAGAAAAAAAAAGGTTCACTGCATATAGTGCACACCCAAAACAATTATTAATCATAAGTAGGCTTTATTATGGAAACCACATATAAACAAGGGAAACACATACATCTAAAAACAATTAAAAAAGGCTCAAAGTTGAACCTAACACAACTGCTAGGAGAGGGGCCATGAACCCCCTAACACCAACCCTGCCCTAGATACAGTATAGCGATATTACTAATGCTCCAAAAGTGTAAAAAATGGACCACATACAAAGATACTCACAATCTATGGAGAGACATGCTATTTAAATAATACATAAACAATGCAAATAATAAATAGAATAGACAAGCAAACCACAGACGGAGGAGCAATGGTTAAGATGGCAACAGGGCAGGGAAAGTCCAGAACCCCACACGTTCCATCACTCTTAGGTGACTTCCTCAGGGGTGACTTCCAAAGTGGCCAATTTTTTACACTTTTGGAGCATTAGTACTATCGCTATACTGTATCTAGGGCAGGGTTGGGGTTAGGGGTTCATGGCCCCTCCCCTAGGGGTTGTGTTAGGTTCAACATTGGGCCTTTTTTAATTGTTTTTAGATGTATGTGTTTCCCTTGTTTATATGTGGTTTCCATAATAAAGTCTATTTATGATTAATAATTGTTTTGGGTGTGCATTATATGCAGCTAACCTTTTTTTTTCTGGTGTGTATAAAAGTTTGAATCACCCCCCTTTTCCCATAAAAAAAAACTGTATAAATAAAATAAAATTAAACATATGTGGTATCGATGCGTGCGTAAATATATGAACTATAAAAATATATTGCTAATTAAACTGTACATCAATGGCGTATGCGCAAAAAAATTCCAAAGTCAAAAATAGCATATTTTTGGTCACTTTTTATACAATAACAAAATGAATAAAAAGCGATCAAAAAGTCTGATCAAAACAAAAAGGGTACTAATAAAAACTTCAGATCGCGACGCAGAAAAATTAAAAAGTTATTGGGGTCAGAACAGGACATTTTTAAACATATACATTTTCCTGCATGTACGACAAAATCAAACCTATATAAGTAGGGTATCATTTTAACCATATGGGCCTACAGAATAAAGAGAAGGTGTCATTTTTAGTTAGAAACGGCGGAAGCCTCCAAAATTCCACAATGGCATGCTTTCTTAAATTTTGTCGCACAATGATTTTGTTTTCTGCTTCGTCGTGGATTTTTGGGTAAAATGACTAATGTCACTGCAAAGTAGAATTGGTGGCGCAAAAAATAAGCCATAATATGGATTTTTAGGTGGAAAATTGAAAGGGTTATGATTTTTAAAATATAAGGAGGAAAAAACGAAAATGCAAAAACTGAAAAACGCTGAGTCCTTAGGGGTTAGACTGTACAAAACCATAAAAAAAAACAGATCACGCCTTTTTTTTTTTTTTTACATATTTTTAGTCCATAACCAGGAAGGCATCTGAAAAAAACAAAGAGAAAAAGAGAAAAATCTTGTGAAGAAGCAGAGGGGAGGCTTGACCATACAATGTTTTTGGTTTTGCAGGATATGCCTTTTAAAAGGGGTATTCCAGCATTGTACAAACATTTTATATATTGTTGGGGCCTTAGAATTTTTTTTACTTGCCTTCCCTATAGTCCCTGGTGCCCCACAGCTCCCGTTTGACTCCTTCTAGTCAGTCCCCTTTTCCTCCTGTCTTCAAAACAAGCGCTTAGTGCAGGACCTGTCTGCTTAGCCAATCACTGACCTTAGCAGTATTTCTTTCTGGCTTTGCGGAGAAGTCCTGTATCTGTCCTGTACGCTCATCTGAAAAGCAGCGAAAAAAAAGAGAGGCATTAGGAGACTGGAAGCAGCCAGGCGGAAGCTGTAGAGATACCAGCAGTATATTAAAATGTAGTTAAACCCCAGAAAGTCCCTTTAAACTTCAGATCTTAATAACTTTTGCATCCTGATACCATCTCTTTCTCATGTAAGGGAAACACACAAAATAAAAGGTGATTCATTAACTCAGCCACCTCCTTCCATTGCTTCATGGTCCAGGTCTGATGTTTGTGTATTTGTAGACACTTTCAGTAGAGGACAGGGGTTAGCATGAGGAGATGGACCAGTCTGTCGCTGTACTGATCTATATGTAGCAAGCTGCTTATGTAGCTGTTTATGTAGTTCTACATTATATTTTATTTTTTCTTGTTATACTCATGTACATTGTTTCTTAAAAAAATTATATAAATGACAGCTCTTGGAAAGTCCAGAGTTTTTTGTGGGTATCCAACTACTGTCGGTAGACTAAATGTCTACCCAGTCACACTCTCTACACCATCTGGATCTCCACAGGGAGTATTTTCCAAAAACTGCTCCAAAGGCTTCTGTCCAAAACCAACCAGAGCCCTATTCTGTGCAGATGAGCAAAAACGTGGGATATTTATAGATTAGTGTCTGTAATTTGGTTGCTACCCTAGTCAGATGTCATTGCTGTATAATGGGCTGGGCAATAAAATTCAGAGTAGCTACCTATACGTGGCACCAGAATACAATAGAGAAACATAGCCGTACATCCACCATTTGTATTTTGATCTACTTGCTTCTGAGCATAATTTCAAAAACTAATAGGTTGTTAGTATACATTTTGATCAAAAATTACAAGCCCACTCACCACATCAAGGCCACCTAGTCAGAGTGGGTCCCTAACCTGACACTGGCGTAGCGCCTGGGCGGCGACCACTGCCTCTGATACACCAAGCCCACCGGGGGAATGACTCAGTGGACAGGCAGCCCCACTGCTGCCCGACCAAGCCCCTGGCTCTGGGCCACACCATCCCACAGACAAAACATCACAGAAACAATGGCCACCACAGAGAACCACACCAGTGTGAAACCTACCATGTGCTCACTGCCAGAGGGCTGGGAGAATTTAAGGAGGAAACCCTTATGCAGTCTCCTGCTAATTAAAAATTCCTGGGCCAAATGGGTGGAGCGGAGTGCTGTCCATGGAAGTGAAGGAGAGACTACAAATGTACAACAAAAATAGAGAAACATAGCTGCACATCCACCATTTGTATTTTGATCTACTTACTTCTCAGCATAATTTAAAAAAATAACAGGTTAGTATACATTTTGATCAAAAAGTACAAGCCCTCTCGCCATGTCAAGGCCACCTAGTCAGTTAGTAGGAAACTGCATAAGGGTTTCCTCCTAGCATTCTCCCAGTCCTCTGGCAGGGAGCACTTGGTAGGTATTCACATTGGTGTGGTTGCACTGCAGCAGTCATTGTAAGTGTGATGCTTTGTCAGTGCCCTCTGGCAAGGAGCACTTGGTAGGTATTCACATTGGTGTGGTTGCACTGCGGCGGTCATTGTTACTGTGATGCTTTGTCTGTAGGCTGGTGTGGCCCAGAGCCAGGGGCTTGGTTGGGCAGCAGTGGGGTTGCCTGGCCACTGGGTCACTACCCCTGTGGGCATGATGTTGCTGACGCCCGGCGCTACGCCAATGTTGGGTTAGGGACCCACTCTAAATAAGTGGCCTTGACGTGGTGAGTGGGCTTGTACTGTTTGATCAAAATGTATACTAACAACCTTTTAGTGTTTGAATTTATGCTGAGAAGCAAGTAGAACAAAATACAAATTGTGGATGTGCGGCTGTGTTTCTTTTTCTCTATTTTTGTTTTACTTTTGTACATAGTTCACACAATTTCTTGTTTATTACAGTGAGATTTGAAGCCTTTTTATGAGCCCATGTATGGACTTAATCCATTGGAAAACTATTGAAGTTACCTTATACTCACAGGTTACCATAACTAATTTTTGTGTGAAGGATAAAAAATAATAAGTGTTTAGAATTTACTTTCCAATTTCATGCAACTACATACAACCTAGTTTTATGATATGTTTAGATGTATGGCATCTAACACATTTATGATTTAATTTCTTTTTTTTTTTATTCTTCAGTGGCAGCAAAACAAAGACCTCATAGTGATGAATATACGAAGAAGATTCCTCCACCAAAGCCTAAACGAAATCCAACTACTCATCTTAGCACATCGTTTGATGAGACATACATTAAAAAGCATGGACCAACAAAGAGTACTTTGTTTAGAGACGCTTCATCGTCTCACATTAGTTGTGGTTCCAGAGACCGGGATGATGACGAACCCGTTTATATTGAAATGGTTGGAAATATTTTAAGAGACTTTAAAAGAGATGATGATGACCAATGTGAGGCAGTATATGAAGAAATGAAATACCCTATATTTGATGATGTAGGACAAGACTCCAGGTGTCTTTATGATTTGGATCATGTTAGTTGCTCTTCTCAGTGTGCTACTCCCACAGTGCCTGACTTAGAATTCACCAAGTCCTCAGTGCCATCAACTCCCAAGGGCCAGGTTTGTGACATTCCCCCTCCATTTCCAAATCTATTATCTCAAAGGCCTCCTTTATTGGTGTTTCCACCAGCACCAGCACAATGTTCACCAAATTCTGATGAATCTCCTTTAACTCCTCTTGAAGTAACAAAACTACCAGTATTGGAAAATGTGTCTTACATCAAGCCACAAGGTTCTGCTTCACCTTCACCGGTTCCAACACACATTCCAGGACACCAGAAAGTAGAAAAAGACCAAACCATTGTTTCCCATGGAATTCCTTCATCTTCGGGTCATTCTTCTTCACCACCACATTCTTCAACCAACTACAGAACACAGTCTCCACATGGCTATCCTAAAAGTCATTCAGCTTCTCCCTCTCCTGTGAGCATGGGTAGGTCACTGACTCCTCTAAGCCTCAAAAGACCTCCACCCTATGATTCTGTGCATTCAGGAAGTCTATCAAGAAGTTCTCCATCAGTGCCTCATTCTAATATCAGAAACACACCAGAAGGAAAGTCAATCAGTGCTTCTTCCAGCACTTATTGTACATCTCAAAGCAGCTCACGATCCAGGACACCAACAAGTCCCCTTGAAGAATTATCAAGCCTCTTTACCTCAGGAAGGAGTTTGCTGAGGAAGCCCTCAAGTGGAAGACGGTCTAAAGAACCTTCTGAGAGTAAGTGTAACCTTATGTGTTTTGTATATCTACACTATGGGGGTCATTTATGAAGGCCCAAATTGGTCTATATTTTTGAGAAGTCACAGCACACCACATGCGTTGCATTTATGATGCAACTTTCACCAACGTATATGGATTTTTGCAACAGCAAGCTCTCCAGCCAGGAACTGGTGCAGGTAGTCGCCCCTGGCTGACTGACAGCAAAAGTCCCAAAAACATTAGCTGACATTTTTGAAAAGGCAGATAAGTTGTGATAAATGCACATTAGTGTGCAATACAGGTAAAAACTAAAGTCATACATGTAAATAAATTGCCCTCTATGTGTACAATTGTTATCAAATACTTAGAGGGACCGCCAGCTATAAAACATTACCCCACTGTGATCCGTGTTCTCACTTATGAAGCAATTGTACTACCTGAAAAAACTTTACCCAGGATTGTACAAGGGGAGAGTGTAAAAAAATGTATTATAAAGTTTTTTGCAAGACTCTAAAACTGGAGTGACTTGCCCAACCAATCATGACTAAGCTGTGGTTGCTTTCGGCAGATGACACCAGTTTTGTCTCCAGTTGATTAATCAATCTTGGCCAAGGTGTTGTGAACATTGCACTTGCTACCATTCTCCTACTACAACTGGCTGAGAAGATGATGGTTGCTTGTTATCTGGGAAAAGTTTCCTCTTCTGGAGAGGAGACTGGGATCCTTTCTTCTCAAACACTGGCAACCACATCCTCTGCTTATCAAGGTGTATAGTACTTTACAACCTGCCCTGAGGACAATTCCTAACAGTGGTTGTAGTCATCAAGTAGTATTTCCAGCACTAGAACAGACAGGACAGGCTGAATACAGGTCTGAAGACTTTGTTGAGCAGAGGATGTGGCTGCCTGTGTTCAAAAAGAAAATCAGCCTCCTCCTTTGCTCAGAGTACCACTGTTACTAAGCAAAATAATATCACCACATCATGGCCACATATAAGTGCCATGTAGTATCTTAATAACACCACCATACTATACTAAAAACCACTATTACTTCTGTACACTGATCAAACAGTGGTAGACCTTACCTCTAAAGAGGCTCTGTTGACCATATAAGTGATTACAGTGCAGTTATATTCAGTCACTACAGGTGATGTCATATCTGATTTTAATACTCTCCCCATCTATTTTCCACCCATAAAAAAAAAAAAATCGAATTTTGCTACTTCCCACATTGCTCTCTGCTGACACCTTTGTCCATGTCAGGAACTGTCCAGAGCAGCATAGGTTTGCCAAGGGGATTTTCTCCTGCTCTGGACAGTTCCTGATACAGGCATTAGGTGTCAGCAGAGAGCACTGTGGACAAGACAAAAAAGAAATTCAAAAAGAAAAGAATGCACTCTGTATTATACAGCAGCTAATAAGTACTGAAAGGATTAAGATTTTGAAATAGAAGTAATTTACAAATCTGTTTAACTTTCTGGCACCAGTTGATAAAACAAAAAAAAAAGCTTTCTACAAGAGTACCCCTGCAAGTTTTTTTGCAGGGTGGAAAGTATTTATAGTTAAAGGGGCAGTTTTAACCATGTAACTTCTTGCCTCTTCCTTTGCACATGCCCTGATAAGCTATGGCTTGCAAATGGAATAATCGTGTTATTGTATTTTTCCCAACATAGAAAGTGATGCTATCATTTATAATTGGTGGGGTTCTGCACTCGTTCAGCTAGTTATAAATCCAAAAATTCTATAATGGTTTCCAGTGTATCTAATTGTAACATGAATTTTACTTTTATATTTGTTCAGACCTAAAAAAATAAATTTGGGGTTAAACTAAAACTTTTGACTCATGACGGCACACACTTATTTGATCTTCTTCAGTGTTCTGCTGCCAATGATCATTATCAGCCACAAACAGTGACCTACACTGCGATCGCAGCATTGTACTCCAGGATATTACTGTCTGATCCAATCACTTCTTCATTCTGGGTGTTATTGCTTTAGTAATGGCAGAGCACAAACCATCAGATGAAATCAGTAAAAGTGTTGATGATAATGAAATCTTAAAGTATCTAAGTTTTATTAATAAGTAATCACTTCTGTGGTTTTGCGCTCCTTTAACTCATCCTACTATATTAAAATATTGTTGTATTGCATCCTTCAGTTCTCCAATAGGAACTGTCATTGGGCAATGATAAACATTAATTCAAACAATGCTGCACGCCATCCTAAATTAGGATAGCTTAAATTGATTCTGGCCACAGAAAAGTGAAATTATTATGAATAAATGCCATGTGTTTAAGAGACATGTAATTGGGCAAGATCATAGATACCAGAAAGCCAGCCCTTGCAATTGCTAATGAACCAGAGCAAGGATTGGTTTTACTTAACTAGAGCTAAAAGTGGATGCATTAAAATGCACCCACATTTTAAACCAACAAACCATAGAATTCCCATGTATTCTCAAATTCATGTTAGTAACACCTAATCATAAACTCGGGGATTCAAAAGGAACATGTTCACATGCAGCCATCAATAGACCAAAGTATGCTGCTACTTTTAAAGGGCACCTGTCAGCTTTATATCATGCTCAGAGCTGCAGACATGGACATGATGAGAGTTGTAGTTTTGCAAGAGCTGCTGAGCCACAGGTTGGGGAACACTGCTCTAGGTAGGTCTTGTGTAGGCTCTTGAGAGAAAAATTTTAAGGGGTTTTCCGGTGTAATAAAGATTACTGCGAGTTCATATTAAACTGTGAGCTCATGCGCAGTTAACTTCAGCCCTCGCGGCCGCTTCCGCACTGCTCCCTGATTGCCTGGGCCACTCATACCTCGCACACACCCTCTCGGCCCAGCTGTGGGAGCAGCATAGCGTAGTGGTAGTGTAGTCGGCTCAATGAGTGTAGATCATACTGACAGCGGAGGGAAGGAGACTGATCTATCCGCCTGCTTCATTTATGATTGCATACAGTTTATTGCGAGTCTCCCTCCACTGTCAATAGGATCCATCCGCCTGTTTATTACATATGACCCACAGTTTACTGTGAGTCTTTCTCCCTCTGTTGTCTAGAACTACTGTTGTGAAAACTACACTTATTACGTTGACAATGCAACCCCTGCGGTACACTGCTCCCTGATCTGGGCCGAGAGGGTGTGCACGAGGTATGTGTGGCCCAGCCAATCAGGGAGCAGAGGAGTGGTCTTGTTATAGGAGTGGTCGCAAGGTTCATAGTTAACTATGCATGCACTTGCAGTTTACTACGGACTTGCAGTAAGATTTCTTACATCGGTAATAAATAAAACTGAGCCTCTTCCAATCACTGCTTGTTGCAGCGACCTGCCACAGCCAAAACTTGGCAGATTGGTCAGGAAGTAGTGAGCAGCGGGCATAGGGCACTGCTGGAATGGCAGTGGTGGAGTTGTGCAGGGACAACCACTTTAAAGGGGTACTCCACTGGAAAAAAAATTCTTTTAAATCAACTGGTGCTAGAAAGTTAAACAGATTTGTAAATTACTTCTATTAAAAATTCCCAATCCTTCCAGTACTTATCAGCTGCTGTATGCTCCACAGGAAGTTCTTTTCTTTTTAAATTTCCTTTCTGCCTGACGACAAGTTCTATCTGCTGACACCTCTGTCTATGTCAGGAACTGTCCAGAGCAAGAGAGGCTTGCTATGGGGATTTGCTCCTACTCTGGACAGTTCCTCAAATTGACAGAGGTGTCAGCAGAGAGCATTTGTGGTCAGCCAGAAAGGAAATTCAAAAAGAAAATAACTTCCTGTGTATTATACACTGGAGTACTGGTGTACTTCCTGTGTATTAAAGTACTGGAAGGATTGGGATTTTTTAATAAAATGAATTTACAAATTTGTTTAACTTTCTGGCACCAGTTGATTTTAAAGAAAATGTTTTCCAGTGTAGTACCCCTTTAATAGGCAGAAACCATAAAGATAAAAAAATAAAAATATAAATTTTTAGGCTTCATTGGAACAAACATGTTGTTCCCAAAAGAGACGTTCACATATATCTATGAACTGAGAGACTGGGCAGCAGGTTGTCCCATCTGATGGGTCTCTTCACCTTCTGCTGCTGGTTAATCTTTGGTTATATAAGCTTTAATTGGGACCATGGATAGAGACGCCGGCCTTTTTCCAGTAATCACTAAAATATAATTACTTAGGTAAATGAGCCTTCTAAAGACTGAATGACTTCACCAAATGAGCAGAACAATTAATTTTCCAAAAGAGTAATTCAATGTTACATT
The DNA here is from genome assembly GCF_029499605.1 of Hyla sarda. Lineage (NCBI taxonomy): Eukaryota > Metazoa > Chordata > Amphibia > Anura > Hylidae > Hyla > Hyla sarda. The sequence continues at coordinate 100,965,706 of NC_079191.1, read as the reverse complement.
GAACACGTGTAATAAGGCTTTCTCATTGCTCCGAGCAGCCGTTCTGGAGACAATTGTTGCCGTGCATTATAAGTAATTGAACATAAAACCTTTCCTGTGAATTGAAGTACATCTGTAAAGATCATCCTTCAGTAAGGTGTCTGCTTCTGTAACTTGAATTGGGCATCATATGAGGTCATGCCATCCATGATTTCATACCCCATCTTAGCCTACTGCAGAATTAATACATTGCCTGATGAATGGAGATTAACATCCTGCAGGCTACCCGGAGATAATGTGGCTCTCCACAGCAATGCAGAAACCGAACAGGAAATCACGTGACCAACTGTCCTCACCACCCTGTCCTCCATCTAAATTATTCACATATGCATTAGGTGGAAATAAATTCACCTGCAATTAATGACAGACGGAGGCCTTGACATAAATGGGATGTTACAGTTCATGTGCACGGGCCTGCTAGGAGGCTGTGCAGAAGTGACTGGAATCTGTGTTCTTGTTACAATGCGTAAGCCTTGATATTCCTGAGTGAGCTGATGTAGGCTTCAAATTGATGGGAATCACGTACAGTGCTGAAGGTCCTTGACATCCTTTGCTCACTCTAATTGTAATTTCCTATCCTATATATAGCGTAGGTATGCTAAAAAAAAAAAAAAAAAAAGATATATATTAACCTCTTCCTGTCCTGTTCCATTGTAGTGTTGCACCCACTGGAAGATTAGATAGCAATATATATGCAAAGACAAAAGCAGCCAAAGAGGGTAATACCGTGTGCCGACAAGTTGTACTGGCTACTACTTTTTTTTTGCAATGAAGGGGAATTACACCCTCTTTATCCGTGCACTCCTCCCTGTTCACAGCAGCTTTTTTAAATTGATAGGGAATCCTGCATGTCACCCAGTCAGAGGCTATATGCCCAGCAGAGGTGCGTAGCAATGAGCGTATTTGGGTCCCATCCTAAGTGAGGCAACCTGCGCGTGGTGGATAAGGGACACATCTTGATCAAACAGTGCGCTAAGAGCCTTCATTTTTTGACCAAGAGTGCTGATGCAACCTTCTTTTTGTATACTTTGAATCTGCCACAGCAGTGTGCACCCATGCAAATGGGCTAAAACCCATTTAAGCAATTGTTTACTTTGGATCCGTATTTTTACACATCATTGACTTTTATGGATCCATATTCCTAACAAAGCATTCAATGCAGTTGAATAAGAGATTTTTGATTCCACTCATTTTCACAGGGAGAATTTTAATCTGAACATACCCTTGTGTGGGTTGCAGTAAAGAACATTTTCTTATCTTCACTCATCTCTATAATGGTTTAAAGGAGTACTATGGTGCTTTTCAATATTAATCCTTTGTGCCTGGGCTGCAAAATGAAACAAAACAAACTTTAACTCACCTTCCTATGTTCCCCCCGTTGCGCTGATATCGGTGTCCTGTTCTTTGGTCCCTGTCTTCTTCCACTTCCTGCGGGTCGGTGAGTCACACTGCTCTCAGCATATCACCGGCAGCAGCGGGACATTGGGCAGGAAGCGGAAGAAGAAGACAGGTACCGGAGAACAGAACACCGATGTCAGCGCAGCGGGGGGAACGTGGGAAGGCGACTTAAAGTTTGTTTTGTTTCATTTTGTAGCCCGGGTGCAGAGAATTAATAATAAAACGCGCCATAGTACTCATTTAACTTTAAAGGGAACCATTCATCATATTAAAGAGCATATGAAAAACCAGGTAAAGTGGAACAGATGATATGTATATTTGTAGAAAATATTTGTAGGAAATTTTCAGTTTACCATGTAGCTTATTGAATAAAATCCCTGTTCTTTCTATTATTAGGAGCCCAGTAGACGTAGTCACTCAATGATAGGACCACCCACTGGACCCCTAAGCATGGCAAGATTTCAGATCTGAATCTTTTCCCACAAAGATTCCTTCTTTATAAGATGACACCAATTTATTAGATAGCATTTTTTTTTTTACTAAAATAAGTGCATTTCAATAACATATACTGTAGTTAAATTACAAATTTAATCCTGCTACATGTGCATATCACCTTGAGCCGTACTATACACAGTGTTTCAAAGGGGATGTAGTGTTGAGCACCAATATTGGAAATGTGATTTTTTACTGTGAATATCGGCACTTTGCAATTTCACAAATATTTAGAATATAGCACTATATATTCGTAATGCCATTAGTTTTTTTTTCTTCGCAGTACACATCATAACAATGATGTGTACCATGTAAAAATAAAAGTGATCCTCCCTCCCTGCTTCCAGCCTGTGGTCCAAAGAAAGCTCCAATTTTATTTACTGTGTGAGTCGGTGTGGAGCGCGAATATTTCGTATATGCAAACATGCAAATATTCGCGAATATCGGCACTTCCAGAGGACACTGATCCCTCTCTTCTTTTAGCTTGTGGGCCAATGAGAAAGATGCAAATACAGTTGTCAGAGGTTAGCAACATCCCTAGCAACCAATAGGAGAGTTGCCCACCCCTTCACTATATAAGATTCTTCCCAGCAGCGTTTTTTTTTTGCAGTTTCATGTGGTTGTGAGAGGAGACTGAATACTGCAAATCAAATTATATACTGAATTGATAGTGTTAGATAGGGTAGGTTAGTTTAGCAGAGAGGTACTAGTGTAGGGTATAGAGTTAGTTAGTTGAAAGATATAATCGCGGATGCGCACTATAAACATTTCTTTACGATTTTTGCATGGAAAAAAAAGTGAACGAACATAGTGAATATGCAAATTTTGCAAACATAGGACGAATATTCGTCCATATATTCGCGAAATATCGCAAATTCGAATATGGCCCCTGCCGCTCATCACTAAAGGGATGGTGCAAAATGATAGACTTGGTATTCATAACCAGGAGAACATAACACTAATCATTTATTAACATGAAGACACACTATTATCCAGGTTTTATCTATACACTACAGATGTTCAAAGTGATTTCCATTGGTGATCCGGCAGATGTCTAGGTAGTAGATCAGTTCTGTCCAGACACGGCCATGGCCTCAGATATGGACTCCACTGTTTCAGTGATGCGCTGTCTCAGATTGTTCAGATCTTGTGGTATAGATACACTGCGTTCTTGATGTAGCCCCACAGAAGAAAGTCGTAGAGTGTTTTTGATCTGGTGATCGTAGAGGTCAGCACAACATTTGGGAATCTGGTGTGGGCAATCCATTGTTTCGACAAAGTTTCATTTATGTATTGGCGAATATCCAAATAGAAAGGTGGAGATGAATCATCCGGCTGACAGGCTACATTTGGCAGATCTTCCTTTTATCTGTGGCATAAACCATTCCTTTAACATGTCCAGGTAGAAGTGTCCATGGACAATATAATAATAATAAAAAAAAAAAGGGACTGTAGACTTTGCTTCTGCTCATTGCAACATACCTTGTTCTTTCAAACCCGTTTTGCTTTGATTTTCAGTCCCTGGCCATGTGCCATTGATATTATTTAACTAGAAGCCTTTACTTTTGCATCCTCCTTTTTGAATTACCCTGTATTGTTTACATCATATCTTAGCTACTGTATGTAGGTCACAGGGACGCAATATTCTGTTGAACTTTATTTTGAGTATGTTCCTCATACAAAAGCCTTTCCATTAAAGGGGTATTCTGCCTTTATACATTTTATGCCCTATCCAAATGATAGGAAATAAGATGTTTTATCGCAGGGGCCCCGCCGCTGGGCCACGTGACATCACAGCCATGCCCCTAGTGATGTTACACCATGCCCCCTCCATTCATGTCTATGGGAGGGGTGTGACTGCCACCATGCCCCCTCCCATAGACATGAATGGAGGGGGCGTGACATCACGTCCCCGTGATGTCACGTCCTCGTCTCGGAGGCAGGTCCCGACACAGAATGCAGGGGGCTGCACCGAGATCATGGGGGTCCCCAGCGGTGGGACCCCTGCATTCATACATCTTATCCCTTATCCTTTGGATAGGGGATAAGATGTATAAAGCCAGAATACCCCTTTAACATGCTTCATGCTAAGATCTTCTAAATCGTCTGGTGACTTTTATATGCGTAAAAGCATTGTTAAGAATGTCTTGGTGCCACAACAATCTTCTTAGTTCACATTTCCTGCCTACATATAGTGAATTAGCCAATGGATTGCAGGCAGCTACACAGGGTCAAGTGAGATGAAGAACTTGTGTGTCTTCACTTTGGATCTATGTTCACACATGCCTTAAGAGGCTGTCTGCTGTAAGGGCATTTCATCTGGAAAGAAACGCTGCTGATGAGAAACAGAGAGCAAGAGGCTGGCACTGTTCCACGCAACCTCAAATGATCCCAGTAGAAGTTAACCGACTAAAGCTTTATCATCTGGATCCTGTTGCCACTTACGACACACAGTCACAGCATGCAAGGAAATGCCATGAGTTCAGCACAGAACTGATACTGCACCGCTGTGATACAAGAGGATTATAATGGAAAGAACTAACTATTTGCCTTGTCGTAATGATCCCCTTGCATTTCAGCATCAAGTCTATAGTGCATAAAGGAGTACTCCATCCCTTGACATATTATCCACTATTCAAAGGACATGGGATAAGATGCCTGATCGCGGGAGTCCAGCCACTGGGACCCCTACGATCTCCCTGCTGCACCAGGTGTTAATTTAGAGCGTTGGATGAAGCGCCAGAGGCTCGTGACATCACTGTCACGCCCGGCTCGTGATGTCACACGCCCCCTCAATGCAAGTCTATGGCAGGGTACATTCACACGGGTGGGGGTTTCCAGTGAGTTTCCTGCATCAAGTTTGAGCTGCAGCAAATTTTCCGCCGCAGCTCAAACTCCTAGCGGCAAACTCACCGTAAACCCCCGCCAGTGCGAATGTACCCTGTACACTACACTACACAAAATACTACACTACACTATACTACACAAAATAAATGTTAAAACACTACATATACACACACCCTTACACTGTCCGCCCATTCCGCCACAATAAAAATGAAAAACTTCTTGTACGGTACTGGTGTTACCCTAAATTTTTCATTTTCACAAGGCAAATTTTTTACCCCATTTCTCCTGAATAAGAACATTCCCCATATGTGGATGTAAATTGCTCTGCAAGCACACTACAATGCTCAAAAGAGAAGGAGCGCCTCGGGGCTTTTGGAGAGAAAATTTGTCCGGAATTGAAGGCCATGGTGCCAGAACAATGGATCCCCCACATGTGACCCCATTTTGGAAACTACACCCATCACGTAATGTAATAAAGGGTACAGAGAGCATTTATGCCCCATAGGTGTCTGACAGATTTTTGGAACAGTGGTCCGTGAAAATTAGTTACATAGTTAGTTAATTAGTTACATAGTTAGTATGGTTGAAAAAAGACATACGTCCATCAAGTCCAACCAGGGAATTGAAGTGAAGGGTGTAAGGGGATAAGGGAAAGGGATGTAGTTTTATAATTCTGCATAAGCATTAATGTTATTTTGTTCCAGGAATGTATCTAACCCTGTTTTAAAGCTGTTAATTGTTCGTGCTGTGACCAGTTCCTGAGGTAGACCGTTCCATAAATTCACAGTCCTCACGGTAAAGAAGGCGTGTCGCCCCTTTAGACTAAACCTTTTCTTCTCCAGATGGAGGGAGTGCCCCCTCGTCCTTTGGGGGGGTTTAACCTGGAACAGTTTTTCTCCATATTTTTTGTATGGGCCATTCATATCCTTATATACGTTTATCATATCCCCCCTTAAAGGTCTCTTCTCAAGACTAAACAATTGTAACTCCTTTAATCGCTCCTCATAGCTAAGATGTTCCATGCCCCATATTAGTTTAGTCGCGCGTCTCTGCACCCTTTCCAACTCTGCAGTGTCTCTTTTATGAACAGGCGACCAAAACTGAACAGCATATTCCAGGTGAGGCTGTACCAATGCTTTATAAAGGGGGAGTATTATGTCCCTGTCCCTCGAGTCCATGCCTCTTTTTATACATGACAATATCCTGCCGGCTTTGGAAGCAGCAGCCTGACATTGCATGCTATTCTGTAGTCTGTGATCTACAAGTACACCCAGATCCTCCTCTACCAGTGACTCTGCCAGTTTAATCCCCCCTAAGACATACGATGCATGCATGTTCTTAGTACCCAGATGCATAACTTTACATTTATCCACATTGAACCTCATTTGCCAAGTGGATGCCCAGACACTTAGTCTATCCAAGTCATCTTGTAACTAATGCACATCCTCTATAGACTGTACTGTGCTACAAAGCTTGGTGTCATCTGCAAAGATAGAAACAGAGCTGTTAATACCATCCTCTATATCAGTGATAAATAAATTAAACAGCAGCGGGCCCAGTACTGAACCTTGGGGTACACCACTAATAACCGGGGACCAATCAGAGTACGAATCATTGACCACCACTCTCTGGGTACGATCCATGAGCCAGTGTTCAATCCAGTTACAAACTAAAGTTTCCAAGCCCAAGGACCTTAACTTACCTGTCAGACGTCTGTGAGGGACAGTGTCAAACGCTTTGGCAAAATCCAGAAACACTATATCCACAGCCCTTCCTCTGTCAAGGCTTCTACTCACCTCTTCATAAAAACAAATTAGATTGGTTTGACAACTTCTATCCTTAGTAAATCCATGCTGGCTATCACTTATAATACTATTATCCCCTATGTATTCCTGTATGTAATCCCTTATAAGTCCTTCAAACAATTTACCCACAATGCACGTTAGACTTACCGGTCTATAATTGCCTAGCGAAGACCTAGAGCCCTTCTTGAAGATTGGTACCTTATTAGCCTTGCGCCAGTCCCTTGGCACAATACCAGACACCAGAGAATCTATAATTATCATGAACAAGAGTACAGATATTACTGAACTTACCTCTCTAAGAACTCTTGGGTGTAGTCCATCCGGCCCTGGAGATTTGCTTACATTTACTTTACTTAACTTACCTTGTACCATCTCTACATTAAGCCAGTTCAGTACATTACATGATGTGTTACCAGCACTGACCTGTCCAATGTCAGCTCCTTCTTCCTTAGTAAATACAGAACTAAAGAACCCATTCAGTAGCTCCGCCTTCTCTAGATCGCCCGTGACAACCTCAGCATTATCATTATTAGGGGTCCTACATGCTCTGTCCTTGTTTTTTTTTGTATTTATATATCTAAAAAAAATATTTAGGATTAGTTTTGCTTTCTTTGGCCACCTGTCTCTCATTTTGAATTTTTGCTGTTTTTATTACAGATTTTATTAAGCTCTTTGTACTGTTTAAATGTTATAGCTGACCCATCAGATTTGAATTTTTTGAAGGCTATTTTTTTGTTGTTTATTGCTCTTTTAACATCATTTGTCAGCCATGTAGAATTTAGTTTTAATCGTTTATATTTGTTCCCCTTTGGTATATATTTAGCTGTATAGTTATTTAGAGTTGATTTAAAGATGTCCCATTTACCTTCTGTATCAGTATTTGAGAACGCCTCCCCCCAGTCTATGTCCTGTAGTGCAGCTCTCAGCCCAGGGAAATTTGCCTTTTTAAAGTTATATGTTTTTGCCTTCCCCGTCTGTGTTTGTTTACTACATTTTAAGTCAAAAGTAACTATATTGTGGTCGCTATTACCAAGGTTTTCCCGCACAGTTACATTACCAACCAGCTCTGCGTTGTTGGAAATGATCAGATCCAACAAGGCATCACTTCTTGTTGGGTCCTCCACAAACTGGCCCATAAAATTATCCTGCAATAAATTTTGGAATTTTCTCCCCTTTGTAGTTTTAGCCAGCCCCCGGCCCCAATCTATATCTGGATAGTTAAAATCTCCCATTATTACCACTGTACCTGCCCGGGCGGCCCTCTCTATTTGCTTATACAGCCGACCTTCTATCTTTTCAGTGATATTAGGGGGTCTGTAGATTACACCAAATATAATTTTTTCAGTATTTCCCTCCTTTTGTAATTCTACCCACAGTGATTCCACATCCTCAGAATCATCACACACTATGGCATCGTTCACACTGACTTTCATACTACTTCTTACATACAGACAGACTCCACCACCTTTTCTGTTCATTCTATCCTTGCGAAACAATGTAAACCCCTGCAGATTAACAGCCCAGTCATGCGAGGAGTCCAGCCATGTCTCAGTGACCCCAACTATATCAATATGTTCCTCCAGTATCAAGGCCTCAAGCTCCCCCATTTTATTTGCTAGGCTTCTGGCATTTGTGAACATACACTTTACATTTCCATTAAGTTTTACACATATAGTCTCACTAATGGGATTTTCAGAGTTATTGGGGTTAATGTTATTTTTTGAGTTATAAGGGCTAATTGTACTATTTAAGTTATTGGGGCTAATGGGATTTTTTGCGTTATTGGGTCTAACGTTGTTATTTAAGTTATTGGGGCTAACGATATTTTTTGAGTTAATGGGGCTTATTGTAGTTATTGAGTTATTGAGGCTAATGGAATTTTTTGAATTATTGAGATTACAATTTTTCGGGCTACATTTATTTTTACGGCTTGTTTGTAACCCATGGATCTCCTTATCCACTGCTCTTAACCTCCCCCCACAGGACTCCTCACCACCCACCATTATGTCCTGACCCCTCTCTAACCTATCCATCCCACTGTCTGCTTTCTTTGCTTTATTATCCTCCCCCCACTCACCTAGTTTACATTAAAAATTTAATTTTTCATTTGCACAGCCCACTGTTCAAAAGATCTGTCAAACACCAGTGGGGTGTAAATGCTCACTGCACCGCTTATTACATTCTTTGAGGGGTGTAGTTTCCAAAATGGGGTCACATGTGGGGGGGTCCACTGTTTTGGCACCATGGGAGCTTTGTAAACGCACATGGCCCCTCCGACTTCCACTCCAAACAAATTCTCTCTCCAAAAGCTCAATGGTGCTCTTTCTCTTCTGAGCATTGTAGTTTGCCCGCAGAGCACTTGACTTCCACATATGGGGTATTTCCATACTCAGAAGAAATGGGGTTAAACATTTTGGGGGGCATTTTCTCCTATTATCCCTTACAAAAATTTGGGGAAAAAACAGCATTTTAGTGAACTTTTTTTATTTTTTATCTACACATCTAACTTTAACACCTTGAGGGGTGTAGTTTCCAAAATAATATGCTGTTCTGGCACCATAGGGGCTTCCTAAATGCAACATGCCCCCCAAAAGCCATTTCAGCAAAATTTGCTTACTAAAAGCCAAATGTGACTCCTCTTCTGAGCATTGTAGTGCGCCAGCAGAGCACTTGATGTCCACACATGGGGTATTTTCATACTCAAAAGAAATGGGGTTACAATGTTTTTTTGGGGGTGGGGGAATTATCTCCTATTACCTCTTGTAAAAATGTAAAATTTAGAAAAAAAATACAGCCTTTTAATGAAAAAAATTATTCATTTACACATCCAACTTTAACGAAAAGTTGTCAAACACCTGTGGGGTATTAAGGCTCACTGTACCCCTTGTTATGTTCCTTGAGGGGTGTAGTTTCCAAAATAGTATGCCATGTGGGTTTTTTGTCTTGCTGTTCTGGCACCATAGGGGCTTCCTAAATGCAACATGCCCCCCAAAAACCATTTCAGCAAAATTCACTCTCCAAAATCCTATTGTCACTCCTTCCCTTCTGAGCCATCTACTGTGCATCCACATACATCCACATATGAGGTATTTCCTAACTCAAGAGAAATTAGGTTACAAATTTGGGTGGGATTTATCTCCTTTTACCCCTTGTAAAAAAAAAAAAAAAAAAAGTTCTACAAGAAAGAAAGTGTAAAAAATTTAGATTTTGAATTTCCTCCTTCACTTTGCTGCTATTCCTGTGAAACACCTAAAGGGTTAACAAACTTTCTGAATGTCATTTTAAATACTTTGAGTGGCTCAATTTCCATAATGGGGTCATTGATGGGGTATTTCTCACAGAAAGGCCCCTCAAATACACTTCAAACATATTTTGAATTTTTTCGTGAAAATGTTGGCGCACAAAATTTCATCAAAATTTTCACGAAAAAACTATCTCGGAATCAGAATAAAAGGTAAAATCATCTCAGAGTTATTAATACATAAAGTGACAGTGGTCAGAATTGCAAAAAAAGGGCTGAGTCCTTAGTGAAAATGGGCTGAATCCCTAAGGGGTTAAATCTTCAGGCATATCTTATATGTGAAATACCCTATTTTCTTTTCTATAGGGCTGCTAACTCCCTCTGCAATTTCACAGGAGCCTAGAGGTGTTCCTTTAGGAGCATGACAACCTGCTCTATTCTCTCCCCCCTCCCTCTTATTTGTCACATGACCTGCACTGGTGCATACCATGCCCACAGTATAGGGCCCTCAAGAAATTCAATGAATTTTGCACCCATAAAGAAACAAATAAGTGTGCATAAAAATAATTAATTGATGTAGTACCTTGTATTGATGGTAAATGTACCTGGAAATCCCTGTCCTCCTTTGTAAATGCTATAGATGTCTGGCTAGAGTAGAGCAGAGATAACACTAGAGACCCCTAGTGGCCGTTTTTTTTTTTTAAACAAGTTTTTCACATTTTTAGCAAAAACATTTTTTTTTTAATAAATTATATAAGCTTTATTATTATCATTTTTTTTTTATAATTTAATCATTTTATTGCAGTATTACCTGTATACTATATGAGAGTATAATTTAGGTATTGTATAACAATATGTTTTGTATACTATGTAAGAATAAAATGTAAGCATTGCATGGAGGTATTTTTTGTACACTGTAGTGAGATATACCAGTGTAATATAACAAAGTGTGACATAACATAGAAAGATATAACACAGACTGATATAAAATAGTGAAATATAACATAGTGTGATATGTTATATCACACTGTGTTATATCTCACTATGTTATATCACACTAGGTTTATATCTTTCTATTTTCTATCACACTATGTTATATCACACTGTTATATCACACTATGTTATATCTTTCTATGTTATATCACACTGTGTTTTATCTCACTATGTTATATCACACTAGGTTTATATCTTTCTATTTTATATCACACTGTTATATCACACTATGTTATATCTTTCTATGTTATATCACACTATGTTATATCTTTCTATGTTATATCACACTGTGTTTTATCTCACTATGTTATATCACACTAGGTTTATATCTTTCTATTTTCTATCACACTATGTTATATCACACTGTTATATCACACTATGTTATATCTTTCTATGTTATATCACACTGTGTTTTATCTCACTATGTTATATCACACTAGGTTTATATCTTTCTATTTTCTATCACACTGTTATATCACACTGTTATATCACACTATGTTATATCTTTTTATGTTATATCACACTGTGTTATATCTCACTATGTTATATCACACTAGGTTTATATCTTTCTATTTTATATCACACTGTTATATCACACTATGTTATATCTTTTTATGTTATATCACACTGTGTTATATCTCACTATGTTATATCTTTTTATGTTATATCACACTGTGTTATATCTCACTATGTTATATCACACTATGTTATATCACACTATGTTATATTACACTTTGTTATATCACACTATGTTAAATCTTTCTATGTTATATCTTTCTACGTTATATCTTTCTATGTTATATCACACTATGTTATTTAACAGTTATATCTTACTTTTCTATATCACACTATGTTATATCTCACTATTCTATATTAGTATTGAGTGCGAATATTCGAATAGCAACATTTTTTCATGAACATCGGCGCTACGCGATTTTGCGAATATTCAGAATATCACAAATTATATTTGTTATTATGACGAATATTTTTATTTTTTTAATTTTTTTTCACAGTACACATCACAATGATGTCCAAATATTCGTCCAAATATTCACAAAATATTGGGAATTCAAATATGACCTATGCCAATCATCACTATTCCATGTCACACTATATCTCACTATTCTATATCACTCTGTTATATCTCACTATGTTATATATGCTTATTTTTAAAGGCAGTGTTAAAAAAAAAAACTTCTAACAAAAATAAAACTTTACCACAAATGTAAAAAAAAAAAATTACAGTAACTTACTCATTTGGGTAAATGTGTTTTTTTTACAATATGTCTGCAGATGCCTATATTTTTTTTATATGCTTGTTTCTCATTTTTAGAACCATCTGATGAACTTAAGGTGAGAAGTCACAGTACAGAACCTTTACCAAAGCTGGAAAACAAAGAGCGATCTGGTCACCATCATACATCACCATCCTCCAGAGAGTCATTCAAATCTCAGGAATGGGATGGAACTCTGGGCCACACACATGTCTCCAGTAGACTTGGAAGATCATCTGTGAGCCCAACAATGTTAGCAGGAAACAACAACTCAGGTAAGAGAGCAGCATGCACAAGGAGAGATAGTGCCTGATCTGAATAAATAAATCATATATGATAGGAGGTTCCTTTGAAAGTCTATTAAATGTTATAGGTAAGATGTCAGTCTAAAGCAAAATACCTTGTGTAAGAGATTAAACAGGTAAAAAAAAAACATGATAAAAAAATACTAGAGGGGCATGGTGAGTACTTACCTAAGTCTTTATAGAAGATAATGGTTAAAGGGGTACTCCACCCCTAGACATCTTGTCCCCTATCCAAAGGATAGGGGATAAGATGTCTGATCGCAGGGGGGCCCACCGCTGGGGACCCCTCGCGATCTTGACTGCGGCACCCTGCTGTCATCACTGCACAGAGCAAACTCGCTCAAGGCTCCGCCCCCTCGTGATATAATAGCCCGCCCCCTTCATGCAATTCTATGGGAGTTGTGACAGCCGCCTGCCCCCTCCCATAGACTTGCATTGATGTCACAATGCCTTGGCCCCTGTATCGCCCGTCATTATGCACAAAGCGAGTTTGCTCTGTGCAGTGATGACAGCGGGGTGGCGCAGCCGAGATACCGGGGGTCCCCAGCGGCGGGCCTGGGATAAGATGCCTAGGGGCAGAGTACCCCTTTAAAAGGACTCCTCTATTACCTTCCCTGATCTTTTGGTATTTTTAACCAATGAGCCCATTACAAAACCAGCCAGGAAAGCAAGACCACAGTTTGATTTCAAACTCATGTACAGGTCATGCCCAAGTTCTCCCTGACAAATTCTCCCGCTCATCTGTGTAAACCTACAAGAACTCTATAATTGTCCTCTTTCCTGCAGTAACCCAGACCTTGCAAGGGCTAGGGCTGCTCCAGTGGAAAACGTTATTTTTAAATCAACTGGTGCCAGAAAGTTAAACAGATTTGTAAATTACTTCTATTAAAAAATCTTAATCCTTCCAGTACTTATCAGCTGATGTATGCTCCACAGGAAGTTGTATTTCATTCTGGAATTATTTTCAGTCAGACCACACTGCTTTCTGCTGACACCTCTTTCCATGTCAGGAACTGTTCAGAGCAGGAGAGGTTTGCTATGGGGATTTCCTCCTACTCTGGACAGTACCTAACATATACAGAGGTGTCAGCAGAGAGTAAATCAAACAGTAGGAATGAAGTCTCGGCACTCACAGGTAATCTTGCAAAATCTTGAGGTGTTTATTCACACAAATAGTATACAGGTGTACAGGATGCGTTTCGGCTTCACTCCGTTATCAACCGCTATTAACGGTTGATAACGGCGTGAAGCCGAAACGCGTCCTGTACACCTGTATACTATTTGTGTGAATAAACACCTCAAGATTTTGCAAGATTACCTGTGAGTGCCGAGACTTCATTCCTACTATTTGATTTAGTCTCTGCGTGCACCACCTGAGACACGAGTGCCGACTCCTCCTATTTCCGTGTCAGCAGAGAGCACTGTGGATAGATAGAAAAGAACTATACAATTACCTCTGTTGCATACAGCAAATGATAAGTACTGGAAGGATTAAGATTTTTAAATACAGTTTTTGCAATACAGTTCCCGTATCAGGTTTTAGATAAAAAACAGATTCCTCAAAACCGGACTAAACTGTATCAAAACGTGTGAAAATTTTTTAGTCCATATACGGTTAAAAAACGTATGCAGCTTGAAAAATGATGTCCGATTGCATCAGTTTTTTAAGAAAAAAACATATCCATTTTTAACTTTTCACTCCATTATGAATAAAGTTTCACTTGTTTGATTGAAATTTCAAGAAAAAACTGTGCAAAGTAAAAAGCCGTATGGTGAAAACCGGATGGAACTGTACGCACATACGGTTCTGTACAGTTCCCATTGACTCCTATGTTAGGAGAAACGTATCCGTTTCAATACGGTTTTTCGCCCGGACCAAAAACCGTGGTAGGCTACAGTTTTGGGTACGGGAAAAAAACTGAAAAACAGTACAGTATGCAAAACGGACACAACCAGATGCATCTTTTGGCATAAGGTTTTCAATGGAGAGTCAATGCATACGGTTTCCAATATGTTTTGTACGGTTTTCAAATTGAAAATGTATACGGGAACTGTGTTGCAAAAACATGGTGTGAACCCAGCCTCATTAGGCTGCTGGTGCTGTAGACTAGTAAGATATGATATAAAGCGGTGGTCTCAGACTGTGGCCCTCCAGATGTTGTAAAACTTCAACTCCCAGCATGCTTGGACAGCTGTTAGCTGAAGCCAATGGCTGTCCAGGCATGGTGGGAGTTGAAGTTTTGCAATATCTGGAGGGCCGCAGTTTGAGACCACTGATTTAAAGCAAATATTTACCTTTATCATCTTCTGACATAAATAGTAAGAGAAGCTCTCTGTACTGAGACCCTCAGAGATGACTAAAATAAAGGGTCCTTCTCTAAGCATTCCATCCCTTGATTTTTTCAGTTTGAAAATCTGTGGAGAGGAAAAGTTGACCAGTTACCCATAGCAACCAATCAGATGACTTCTTTTTATTTTATTTATTTTTAATTTTTTTTAAAGGCCTCTGAGAAATTAAAGAAGCAATCTCGTTGCTATGGGCAACTGGTCAGCTTTCCCTCTGCACAGGTTTTGATAAATCTCCCCATTTGTACTTGCAGGTGGCATCATAGTTCTTGCTTGTGACTGGGAGGAAGCCACTAGTGTTGAGCGGCATAGGCCATATTCGAATTCGCGAATATATGGACGAATATTCGTCATATATTCGCGAATATTCGCATATTCGTTATATTCTCGTTTTATTTTCGCATATGCGAATATTCACGTATGCGAAAATTAGCATATGTGAATATTAGCAAATACAAAATTAGCACACGCGAACATTCGCATATGCGAAAATTAGCATATGCTACTTTTCGCATATGCGAATTTTCGTATGCCAGTCTCACACAGTAGTATTACAGCCTTCTTTACACCACACAAGCTGGAAGCAGAGAGGGGTGATCACTGTGATGTGTACTGTGAAGAAGAAAAAAAAAAAAAAAAAAAGAATATTCGTAATTACGAATATATAGCGCTATGTTCGCGAAATTCGCGAATATGCGATATTCGCGAATAATATTCGAATTGCGAATATTCGCGAGCAACACTAGAAGCCACGAGCACAGACCTTCTCTGCATCATCTGTGACATTAAAATGATATGAGAACCCATATTTTAAAGAGGTTATCACATTTGGACAATAGCTTTTTGGACTTGAAAAAATAAATGCCAAGTGTTGGTGGGACCTTAAATGAGAACTATAGTGCAATATAACTTATCCCCTATCCTAAGGATAGTGGATAAGTTATAGATCATGGGGGCAGGAAGCTCCGCTTTGTCCCCAGCAGGAAGCCACGGCAGAAACAGAGGGGGCACATTGGCTGCTGCATCATTCGGAGACAGAATGCCCCCTTCCAGCATACTGCTGTGGCCCCGTACAAGAGAGGGGGGTCTTCGCTTATAGGGGATAAGTTATATTGCACTACAGTTCTCCTTTAAAGGGGTACTCCATTGCTAGACATCTTATCCCCTACCCAGAGCAATACCATGACATCCCTGGTTTCACTAGAGCGTAGAGCTGCCCTCACACACATATTGGGCCTGAGAACTAGAGATGAGCGAACTTACAGTAAATTCGATTCGTCACGAACTTCTTAGCTCGGCATTTGCTGACTTTATCCTGCATAAATTAGTTCC
Source organism: Hyla sarda (assembly GCF_029499605.1). Taxonomy (NCBI): domain Eukaryota; kingdom Metazoa; phylum Chordata; class Amphibia; order Anura; family Hylidae; genus Hyla; species Hyla sarda. The sequence goes on along the minus strand of NC_079191.1, from coordinate 100,949,634 downwards.
GCTTTCAGGTGCCCTGGTGGGCTGGAGACTCTTTCCTAGGACTGTACCACCTTTTCCAGCCCACCGGAGCACCTGAAAGCTGAACTAATTTATGCAGGCTAAAGTCAGGAACTGCCGAGCCGAGCAGTTCGTGACTAATCAAATTTACTGTAAGTTCGCTCATCTCTACTGAGAACACTTGCTGGTGGTGAACCTAACAAATATATGTTATTGCTCTGATTCTACTAATATGAATGATTTTTTATTTTTCAGAAATGAAAATAAGCTGCAAATTAGGTCGATCTGCTTCCACGTCAGGTGTGCCTCCTCCTTCAGTTACTCCCCTCAGGCAAGCCAATGAGCACCAACACAGCCAGGTACCACCGTTACCCAATAGTGAATGACGTCATGTGATTCAACATGCCAAATACTTTCCACTTCTGTGTCTGTCATCTGTTGCCGTCAGCTCTGTGTGTCTGTCTTCGTATGGTCCACTCTCTGTCTGCCATTAGCCAACAAAGTCATCCGCCGCTCTGTTCACGGAGGAGCTTTGTGTTTCTCTTTCCTATAGTTCTATGTTGATCCGGGTTCTATTCATTCTGTAATTTTATTGTAACATTTTACTATTTGTACTTTAATTCTTTTTTATTTTTTTACACTTTGTGCACATTTTTACTGTTGTAGTTTGATAAATTTCACAAGCCTTGTTTATGTGTATAGATGACTGTCTTGTCTGCTGCAACAGATCCATTGTTAATAATTTGTACATGCATTTTAGCATTCTCCCTTCTGTATTGTAAGATATGTGACTTTTTTTTTGTATTTACAGTAATTTGGTCTTGGTGCATGTTTAGAATACATCTAAAGTGTCACTGTCTCTACACAATACTTGCACAGCCATCGTACTCATCTAAATGGCAGCTACACAATTTCAGTCCCTGTAACATTTAAAAACTATATTAGAAGTAATACAATGCAAAATATTGTTGTATATTGTATAATAGACATAATCCTCTTTATGTGCCAGAGAGCTCTGTAAATCGCCTGGAACTGCAGATCTCCCTGGCAGATAGGGGGCTATACTGAGCCCATTCTATTGCCAAAAACGTAAGAATTACATGTAAGTGTTTGTGCATGAAAAGCCATATCTATATTATCTTGAAAAGATAAATAAAAGCTGCATCAAAAGACCTTTTCCCAGTTGTGTTGTGCCGATATCTTGTTCTTTTCAATGCATGATTCAGTGTGTCACTATTGTGTTACTTTACCAAACTAACCGTAAGAGTTAGAAACTGGTAAAATGTTCTCATTAGATCCGTTGTTCTGTCTTTCACTGTCTACATGGTTTAGACACATCCGTCCAGCACGTCCTAGTGTCTCATGCATTTAATGCAATTGCCATAAGTCTCAATTCATAACTTATTTATAAGGAACATCTGTGCCAAAAATCAAAGAATCATCAGTAAATATATGTTATTATATCCGTTTTTGGTAAAGCTGGGCAACAGACAATATGGTCACCATTACTATTTCCATGAGAGTTGTCTTCAACTACAGTTCTCCCCTGCAGTATTGTACCCTGAAGAAGAATTCAAGGGTGGGGTTGGGTTAGGTTATAGACCTTAGCTGTTTTTATTCAATACACTTGTGTGAATGTCTTTTGTACCATATTTGTATTACATATAGTTTATCAAAACTACAGAATTAGACACATGAATAAAGGAATAGTGGACACTTTACCTTATTGCCTCAGATGGGTACACTGGTACAGACTGGCACATATGGAATTTCTGTCTTCATACATGAAACTTTCCCCTTACATATGTTTAAATTATATCTTATAATGTTCATGTATTGCAGCCTGTGTGAAGGTCATTGTACACGTCTTTTTTACTGACATTTAGGCTTACTTTTTTAATAGGCAAACATTTGCTGACAGCCAATAGTGAAATTTTAATGAACAATGAGGGGAATCTTTATCCCATTTATCTGGCACACAAAAATTTGAAATGTTTGTGCCAGACACGATTGGCAAAGAATGACTGTCTTTTCTTCTTTTTTACACCAAGTTTTAACCGATTCATGACACTGACTTATATTTATGCCACGTGTGTGCGGTTACTATCAAGTGATCTCAGGAGCAGTGAATTCATAGACAGTGAGTGATAGCTGCTATCAGCAACTGGCACTGACTGTTAATGAACAAATTCAGCGATCATGCTGATGTCAGTCATTTAACACTCTAATTGCTCTGATCAATAGTAATTACAGGGTTTAAATGGCAAAAAGACAGCAGCAAGTGGGTCTTATTGGCACCCTCTCAGCTTGTTTGTGGGGTGCCAATCAGTTAATATGACCGACCAAGGCCTTCTATAGGCCTCTGTGCCATATTGGCTCTACTAAGACAGTCTGCCTCAAGAGACTCATTAATTACTTATAATAGTTTCCTCTGAGGACTTAAAAATATATTAATTCCTCATAGCAGTTCCCTATGAGGACTCACAAAATGTAAAAAAAAAAAAAAAAAGAAAATAAATATAAAAAGCCAACCTCTAATAAAAATGTTAATATGTGAAATAAAAAAAATGCCAACATACAAAAAAACTAAACAAACAAGCATATTTTGCATAATTACGTGCATAATTGTGTGGTTACCACGGGGTGAAAGGTGTAGTTGTCAATTTGTGATGCCAGGGTACTGTTAACCAGCACGGTCTGAAGTTTAAGATAGCTCTCCTTGGCCAAGCGCGGGGAAAAGGATGACTCCGATGCTAGGTTACGGATAACTACCATTTAATGTGACAGAGATAGTTGTTAAAATCCACACAGTAAAAGGTTTAGTGCAAAGGGAAGTACAGAGTGAACCCTGGAAGCCTGTCACTTTACTGGGACTTGTAGTTGCAGACACTGCAGTTAAAGATTAATGACAGTCCACACTGATTTTGAGAGACTTGGTCCTGACTGATCGACTAACTGAAGAGAATGCTTTGTACCGGAATTTTATGCTCAACGCTAGTCTTTGACTTTCACCTGAGTGAGGGGGTGTCCTGAGATTGGCGTGGCTGCAGATACTTGATCTCTCCTCCTTAGGCCTCCTCTGACTTCTTCACACACTTCTCCAAACAGCACTGAACTGTACTGCACCTCTCTAGACACTGAACAGACACTCACTAGACTGAGACTGAACACTGACTCTCTAGCGCTCCCCCCTACATTACATAAAGGCCAATGTTGAGGGGCTCCCATTTTGGAGTAGGGGTCACCTGGTTCACTATGCAGAGATCCCTTAAAGTGACAGTAACATAATTTAACATAACACAACACAGTGCAATATAATAGAATACAAGATGGAGTAGTGGGGCCTAGAACAGGTACCTGAGGCAATCTTAACCTGACAGGACCCACTCCTGTACTGGGACATCACAGTTGTCCGGATAATATTTATGATTTTGCATGGTTTAATTAAAGTGAGCTGGAATTAGCAGGATGGGTTGTGGTCTCCCACTGCCCCCAGGAGATTTAACATTATTTATAGACATTGTGGTAAGTTATACAAAAGGCCCACTACAACTTTTAGCTGGTGTAAAGCATGGTGCACAGACAGTGAGAAATATGCACCAAAAACTAGCTTTTTATTTTAATAGAAAGTTGTGAGAGAAGCTTTACGTCTGGATGAATGGGACCAGAGTCTGTCAGCATCATGTTGACAGGTATAGTTTTTATAGCGTGGCTAAGATCCCATTAGTGGATGGATCTTTTCTGAACTGCATTCTGAGGGAGATCATTTATCACACATAAGATTACTGAGCACCACTATAAAAATGTAAATCACTACAGCAAGCCCCAGGTCAATTCAGAGAATGCTGGGAGCTGTCCTGTAGGTATAGTCATATAAAGAATGGGCTTTAACACACCTTATACCACAGGATCAGAGAATTATAAAGCAATCTTCAATTCATATGTTTACCAATATTAGATAAAATAATGTGTACAGGTGATCATAGACAACTTACCACATAGTCTGGTGGTACATTGCAGAAAATTTAACCGACAGTAAAAAAGAAAAAAAAAAAAATTATGTACATAAGTAAAAAGCACAGAGGTAGTTTTCTTTTGTTCATTTTACCTTCAGAGGCCATTACAAGTAGTTAGATTCATTATGACGGTTCTCCTCACCGGCACTATCTTCAGCCAGTCAGCTGTCAGTGATCTGTGGGCATTGTGATTAGTATCTGGGGAACAGCCCATGGAAAATACATTGTGGAGGACCTTTAGGCTAGCTGGACATTGCAGTGCTGCAGTCGGTCACAGGTTAACCCACACTCTGTGAACTGAGCCAAGAAATTGGATAAGGTTTCCCCTGGGAATACCCTGCTATGGTGTTAGGAGAGATGAAAGTTATAGTCACCTGATTCACAATAACTTCTGATCCATGAGTCATGATGGTCAAACTCAGTTTTGCTTTACTAGGCTCAATATGCAGATAGGGCAGCATTTATTGGCAGTGCTTCCAACTACTCAGATTTAAACGACTGGAGTAGGGGATTGCCCTTGGAGGTAATACTCTTGCTTTGCTCAAGTCTTAGAGGTATTACTAGAAATGGTCAACGGTCCCTGCTTTGCGAAAGGAGGATTCATATACATGTACTACTCTCTCTCTGCAGTGCAGGGTGCAGACTACTTGAAGTATAGCTCCATCAGCCATGTGAAGGACTAGGTCTGGCCTGAAGCCCTGTAGGTTTCAGAGTAGCAATAAGACATATTAAAAACTTCTCCCCAATGACATGAAATCCTCCTCTTTTCCCTCTTCTTTCTGTATTCCCCTTGGTAATTGACAAGGCAGGTGCTGACCAGAGTAAATGCAGAACTTCCCAGGGTCTCTTAGTTCTAAGCATACCTAGGTGGTCTAGGTCTACACTAGGGAAGGAGGGAGATAAGCTGCTCCATTCACTTCCTCACACATATCTAGCTCTCTACTACTTTAGTTCAAACTAAATTCTGCCTTTATGAGAAGAGAACAAGGGCAGGTGTTATGTTCGGGGCCTCCAATTACAAATATCCATTCATAAATTAACATGCACCAAAAAAAGCACAGCATTAGACCTTACATTTACAGAGTTTGTAGAATTATGGTCAAACATGTGAAATAATAATATACAGACCAGTATAATTGTCAATTTATTTGGCAACCTATATTAACAGCTTTTAAGTAAACATAGATCAAAATGACAATAGACAAAATATTATAAGAAGCACAAGACAAAGCAATATAACATTATAAGAAGTATAAGACAAAACATTACAAGGACAAGACAAAGTAATCACATTTCAATTTACAGGATCTGGGCCTTAGGCTAAGGCCTAGGAGAGTTCTTCTGGCTTTCGTTTTAGCTCATGATGAAAAGAGAGTTGACCTCCCCTACATCTCTTCATTTTATAATTTAGAAGGTAGGCTGATGTCACAACCATAGATAATAAATACATGCTGCTCCTTGTGGACCTCTAGCATATTGCACAATAATTACTAATCCTACACACTGCCCATTGTGGACCTCTAGAATTTTGCCCCTCATTTTGCATCTCATTATGCATAATCTATTGCATAAATCATTAAAGGAGATGTCCGGTGCTCACTTTTTTTTATTTTATCCGTTCCGGGCTGAAAAATAAAAGAAAGCAAATTTTCTCTTACCTGCCTAGGCTCCCCCGGTGCTTCAGTACAGGTGTTCGGTCCCCGGGCTGTATTCTTCTTACTTCCTGTTAGCCCGGCACGTCACACGGAGCTTCAACCTATCACCGGCCGCAGCGATGTCCCGCCTCGGCCAGTGATAGGCTGAAGCTCCGTGTGAAGTGCCGGGCTAACAGGAAGTAAGAAGAATACAGCCCGGGGACCGAACGCCTGTACCAGAGCTCCGGGGGAGCGTAGGCAGGCAAGAGAAAGCTTATTTTCTTTTTATTTGCAGCCCGGAACGGACACAATAAGAAAAGTGAGCACCGGACATGTCCTTTAATGAATAACCAATACAGTGAGCCTAAGCAACGACCTCCCACCTTTTAGAGATGTTTATGGACTAGTGTATTTGCATAGGGGCTCACATGTTTACATTATGTAGAGATATAGAGAGACATGAACAGCACAAACATAAGTTTCCTAATAGCACGTAATCACATGCAACAACCAATAAACAATACAAACTCCATGCAGTGGGACACTGTGGGTAGGGTATATTTGTTTTCTGAATCTTACATGTAGCCAGAAACTCAGCTATACTTGTACAGGACAGAAGAGATGATGAAACCTGTTCAATCTGTTAACATTATTGACATCATTCTTCATTGCAAGCAAGTACATATCTGATAATCTGACAAATTTGGGTCTTTTTGGTTTAGTTCACTACTTGCTGCACTGAAAAAGATAGAATAAGTATAGATTGCTGAAGTGTAGATAATGGATATTACAGGAAAATACAATGGTTTAGATACTTATATTAAATGAATATTGAGCATGGAGATTTTGGCCACAATCTAGAAAGGGAGAGACAAACTTTACTGTTTAATGCATGCCAATGGCCAACCTCGTCTTGCCCAAGTGCCCCACCTAATTTAATTAATGTTAAGGGGGTATTCCAGAGTTAAAAATCCTATATTGCTGGAGACGGAGTAAAAAATAAATAAATAAATCTATACTTGCCTACCCCCCTCACAGGTCCCGCTGTATCTCCTGTTTCACCTGCCACTGATCTGTACCTGTCTTGCTCCAGCTTCTGGGACAAGAGCTCAGAGCAGGACCTGCCTGCTGAGCCAATCACTAGCAGAGATGTCACAGTGGTGTTCTATCTCTGCTAGTGATTGGCTGAGTGGGAAGGTCCTGCTCCGAACTCTCGTCTCAGAAGCAGGAAGAAGACAGCAGTAGCAAAAATAGAAACCAGGTGAAATGGGTAAGAAAAAGTAATAAAAAAACATCAGCAATAAAAAAAAAATATATATATATATATTTTTTTTTTAAACACTAAACACCCCCTTTAATATCCAGCACATGAGGCCTTGTCACGATGCCGGCTGGCAGGAGGTGGATCCTCTGTGCCAGAGAGGGATAGCGAGGACCGTGCTAGTGGACCGGTTCTAAGACACTACAGGTTTTCACCAGAGCCCGCCGCAAAGCGGGATGGTCTTGCTGCGGCGGTAGTGACCAGGTCGTATCCACTAGCAACGGCTCACCTCTCTGGCTGCTGAAGATAGGCGAGGTACAAGGGAGTAGGCAGAAGCAAAGTCGGACGTAGCAGAAGGTCGGGGGCAGGCGGCAAGGTTCGTAGTCAGGGGAGATAGCAAAGTTCTGGTACACAGGGTATAAACACACAAAAACGCTTTCACTAGGCTCTAGGGCAACAAGATCCGGCAAGGAAGTGCAAGGGAGGAGACTAGATATAGCCAGGAAACAGATGGGAACCAATTAAGCTAATTGGGCCAGGCACCAATCATTGGTGCACTGGCCCTTTAAGTCTCAGGGAGCTGGCGCGCGCGCGCCCTAGAGAGCGGAGCCGCGCGCGCCAGCACATGACCGCAGGAGACGGGAACGGGTAAGTGACCTGGGATGCGATTCGCGAGCGGGCGCGTCCCGCTGTGCGAATCGCATCCCCAACGGCCATGACAGGGCAGCGCTCCCGGTCAGCGCTGACCGGGGAGCTGCAGGGAGAAAGGCGCCGTGAGCGCTCCGGGGAGGAGCGGGGACCCGGAGCGCTAGGCGTAACAGTACCCCCCCCCTTAGGTCTCCCCTTCTCTTTATCGGGTAACTGCCTCCCCTGGGATGAGGACACCGGGAAAGGAAGGAGGGATTCCTCAACGGCAGGCAGAACCGCAGGAGTAGGAATGGGGAGAGAGGGCAGAGGGCGAGACCTGGCACGGGGCAGTGTGACACCAGGACGAGGGCCATGAGGGGACACAGAAGCTTGCCTGGGAGGGGGGGAGGGGCATTTCCTGTGGCAGGCAGAGTCCTTAATGACCTTAGGGGGACCGGATACAGGAGGAACCACAGAGTTACGGCAAGGGTTACTGGGAACCGGTTTTAGACAGTTCTTGGCACAAGAGGACCCCCAACTCTTGATCTCCCCAGTGGACCAATCCAGGGTTGGGGAATGAAGTTGAAGCCAGGGAAGTCCAAGGAGAATTTCCGAGGTGCAATTGGGGAGGACCAAAAGTTCAATCCTCTCGTGATGAGATCCGATGCTCATAAGAAGGGACTCCGTGCGGAAACGTATGGTACAGTCCAACCTGGCTCCGTTGACCGCGGAGATGCGGAGTGGCTTGACAAGACGGGTCACCGGAATATGGAATTTATTCACAAAGGACTCCCGAATAAAATTCCCAGAAGCTCCAGAGTCCAGACAGGCCACGGCTGAGAGGGGAGAGCTGGCTGAAGTGGAAATCCGAACAGGTACCTTGAGACGTGGAGAAGCCGACTTGGCATCAAGAGACGCCACACCCACGAGAGCTGAGTGTGAGCGTGCGTTTCCCAAACGTGGAGGACGGATTGGGCAATCCACCAGAAAATGTTCAGTACTGGCACAGTACAAACAAAGATTCTCTTCCTTACGGCGATTCCTCTCTTCCAGGGTCAGGCGAGACCGATCCACTTGCATGGCCTCCTCGGCGGGAGGCCTAGGCGCAGATTGCAGTGGAGACTGTGGGAGAGGTGGCCAGAGATCTAAGTCTTTTTCCTGGCGGAGCTCTTGATGCCTCTCAGAAAAACGCATGTCAATGCGAGTGGCTAGATGAATGAGTTCATGCAGGCTAGCAGGAGTCTCTCGTGCGGCCAGAACATCTTTAATGTTGCTGGATAGGCCTTTTTTAAAGGTCGCGCAGAGAGCCTCATTATTCCAGGAAAGTTCAGAAGCAAGAGTACGGAATTGTATGGCGTACTCGCCAACGGAGGAATTACCCTGGACCAGGTTCAGCAGGGCAGTCTCAGCAGAAGAGGCTCGGGCAGGTTCCTCAAAGACACTTCGAATTTCCGAGAAGAAGGAGTGTACAGAGGCAGTGACGGGGTCATCACGGTCCCAGAGCGGTGTGGCCCATGACAGGGCTTTTCCAGACAGAAGGCTGACTACGAAAGCCACCTTAGACCTTTCAGTAGGAAACTGATCCGACATCATCTCCAGATGCAGGGAACATTGGGAAAGAAAGCCACGGCAAAACTTAGAGTCCCCATTAAATTTGTCCGGCAAAGACAGGCGGAGGCTAGGAGTGGCCACTCGCTGCGGAAGAGGTGCAGGAGCTGGCGGAGGAGATGGTTGCTGCTGCTGTAGCTGAGACTGAATCTGCTGTAGCTGCGACTGGAGTTGCTGAGTCATGGTGGTCAAGTACGACAGCTGGTGATCTTGTTGGGCAATCTGTCGGGCTTGCTGGGCGACCAGTGTGGGGAGGTCGGCGACAACAGGCAGAGGAACTTCAGCGGGATCCATGGCCGGATCTACTGTCACGATGCCGGCTGGCAGGAGGTGGATCCTCTGTGCCAGAGAGGGATAGCGAGGACCGTGCTAGTGGACCGGTTCTAAGACACTACAGGTTTTCACCAGAGCCCGCCGCAAAGCGGGATGGTCTTGCTGCGGCGGTAGTGACCAGGTCGTATCCACTAGCAACGGCTCACCTCTCTGGCTGCTGAAGATAGGCGAGGTACAAGGGAGTAGGCAGAAGCAAAGTCGGACGTAGCAGAAGGTCGGGGGCAGGCGGCAAGGTTCGTAGTCAGGGGAGATAGCAAAGTTCTGGTACACAGGGTATAAACACACAAAAACGCTTTCACTAGGCTCTAGGGCAACAAGATCCGGCAAGGAAGTGCAAGGGAGGAGACTAGATATAGCCAGGAAACAGATGGGAACCAATTAAGCTAATTGGGCCAGGCACCAATCATTGGTGCACTGGCCCTTTAAGTCTCAGGGAGCTGGCGCGCGCGCGCCCTAGAGAGCGGAGCCGCGCGCGCCAGCACATGACCGCAGGAGACGGGAACGGGTAAGTGACCTGGGATGCGATTCGCGAGCGGGCGCGTCCCGCTGTGCGAATCGCATCCCCAACGGCCATGACAGGGCAGCGCTCCCGGTCAGCGCTGACCGGGGAGCTGCAGGGAGAAAGGCGCCGTGAGCGCTCCGGGGAGGAGCGGGGACCCGGAGCGCTAGGCGTAACAGGCCTGATCAGACTCCTGTTCCAATGTGCTAAGAGTCCACGTTCAACCGCAATAAGGTGCAGTCATGTGATCATCTCTCCTTCCAATTGGACTTTGCTCCCTGTAGGCGGCAATCTACATACCAGAGACAGTGTACAATGTGTGGGAGGGAGGCCTGGGGGGGGGGGGGGGGATGGGTTGGGGTTGCCAAAAAATGACTTCTTAAATGGGAAGAAGGAGAGGCTGGCTTATTACAGTCTGTTATCAGGTCAGGAAAAAAAATCTGAATTGATATTTGTGAAAAAAAAATCTAACTGGATAGGAGTTTGGAGGAGAAAGGCTTTGAAGAAAGAAAAAGCAAAAACAAACTGACAGCTGTGCAGGGAAAAGCCAGAAAAAGGGAATGAAGAAACTGGAGAAAACCTGAACAAATTAAAAAAAGATATGTATATATTAGTAATAATAATATCAATAATAATGATTAGGTCATAAACTATTCCTCATCAGTCATTTTGCTGCTTATTATGTCCAGTTATTTGGAACTAACAATTTATAGATGATGATAACTATTAAGGAAAGTAATGTTTTTCTGTTTTCTAATTGAGTATTACTGATCCTGCCAGACTCATTTATATTCATATAAAATCTCATTATATTCTCATATTTATTGTTGTTGCTGTGTGTATGATGTGTCTTTTTAAACTCATCTCTAAAATGAACAGATCCTGAGAATTTATGGTGGGATAAGTGTGGGCACATCTGTAGATGGTTTGGAATTTTTTCAGAGAAATATTCTGTATGCCCCATTTAATAACCAGCAGGACTGTCCTCAAGTATAAGTGCTGTTGGTGGGTTGTCTGTCCTATCACCATTTATCTTTTTTGTGTCTTTAACCCCATCCCTGATTATGATGTCTTGTCGATCTGTCATATGTTGGGTGAGAATATTGCATCACAACTGCAAGCTGCTTATCAGCCATCATGGCAGCCAAGGGCACTCAGAAGGCCTCTGTGGATACCATGCTATATATCCTATGACAGCATGCCTTAAGAAGGCTGGAATACGAGATAGCCGCATTGATAGTTCATTGTACGACATTAGCATTAATGAATTACTATTTGTACAAGCCTTAGGAGGACTAAAAAGTGTAAAAAAAATATAAAAAAGTAAATAGAATACATAAAAAAAAAAAACAATAAGAAATGTCTGGCATGAAAACAAAAATCAGAGCGGTGGTTTGGAGCTGTATACTGTTCATTTAGTGCAGTTGTTCTTGTTACTTAAAAATATTTAAAATGTCTCCATCTTCAAATCTTACATTTCTTTTTACCAAGACTAGAGTACCATCTACTGGTAGGAACTGGAACTACCATAGACATGAACAAATAAAATGCATGATTATCCAAATGTTAATATTAAGGACTGTATACATCCCATTTTAAATAAAATAAATAGGGAGTGCATTTTTTATATTTCCCACTTCAGTAGCTTTAGCCATTACTCCTCCTACTGTCTGTTGTAAAGGGGAAAGAGGATGTTCCTTTTGCTCTGGCATCTTTATTTATTGTAAGCAGAGTTGGCTTCAGTCATCACTACCAATAAAAATATGGCACTCTCCATTGCTGTCCCTTAATGATCAGGCAGAGAGCTTTATAAGCCCCCTGCCTGATCATATAGGCAACAGCCGCACAGTACACTCCTGCCCTTTAAAGATCATACATAGCGCAAAGCAAAAATAGGAAGCTGAGCACAGGCAGTAGTATTCAGCTTCCTGTGGCGGGTTGCAGGGACAATTTAGGACCCTCAAGAAGTGAACCTGGAATTAAATAACTTTAATCACAATGGTTGCCACATTAATCCATTCACTACCCTGGACTACCAGGAAGGGTATATATGACATAAAATATTATAT